>NC_056746.1:1569290045-1569329718 GCF_019279795.1 Protopterus annectens
GATAGCATTCCCCACTCAGGAATCATGCAAAAACTCACTAAGCTAGGCATCAACCCCTATATCACTAGGTGGGTTACAAACTGGGTCACAGATAGAACTCAAAGTGTAAAAATAGCTGACTCCAAGTCAGACTGCTGAGCAGTCATAAGTGGAGTCCCACAGGGTTCTGTCCTGGGTCATGTCATGTTTGATATCAACTTCTCTGAAGTCCATGCCAACATGAAGGGACTCTAGCTGACAAAGTCTGCAGACAGTTGCAAGTTGGGAGTTATTATTAACTACCCAAGTGATGTTGACATCCTACAGAAAGGCCTCACTGAGACCAATGACTGGTGTCAGAGCCATGACCTTAAGCTTAATGTCAGAAAATGTGTTGTCCTCCCCTTTTGGAAAAACCCTGATCCCATGAATTACCACATCAATGGTAGTCCCCTGGACAAAGAAGGCGTTATAAGAGTTCTGGGTACACAGGTTGACAGCAATGTCTCTTTTGGCCACCACATTGCCACTGTAGTCAGAAAGTCCTTCTATGTCACACATCTCAGTACTAACACATTAGCACCCAGGAAGGAAGAGGTCATTGTCCCCCTGAACCCTTCTTAACAGAGTGACACAGTTTGTTTCAGCATACATATGCTGATGGATGTGATGTAGGTAAATATAATGTATGTCCTCATATTCTGACAACAATCATATCATCACAGTGATTTACCAGAGAAATGAGAATAATCTGTAAAACAGACCACAAATATGAGCAATAAACCTGGACATCCTGAAACAATCCAACCAGTTGAGAGGTATGCTCAGAACCCCTTATTGCAATGAATCTGGACCAAGGCTGACAAAGTGGAGAGTGGAAGCCATGAAAATGGAGATGTATCTGTAGTACTGGCATAGATAAGCTAACACAGTTGCTATAGTAACATCCTCCTGTGTGCTCTAACATATATTTAGTGAAATAGCACAAGTAATTGAAATAAGAAATCTGCTATGGGTAATTACACATGTATTTCCAAATATATCAGGCACAGGTCTATATTAAATCATCGAACGCTTAGAAAAGCAAATGCTAATTTATCGACCCCATGTAAGTGAAAGCTTGCAAACTCGAATGCTTAGAACAGCGATTTCTTCCAAGGGAAAAAAATCGTTGTTCCAAAAAAAAAAAAAAAACACCCCCCACTTAAATATACCAACTCTGAGATTGCACTACAGTGACAAAAATGGCAAAATAATGAACACAGACAAGTGATTTCTTTCCCAGGGAAAGAATTCACTTATATGCCGCTTTGTCATTTTGATTTTTCGTCTTTTCAAGTTCGACCAATTTGCATTCAAAATAATGCGACTTTGGTCATCTAATAGGAACCCTCAGGCACTACAGGGATGTAACAACACTGACAAACAGACACCAGTGTGAAAGTGCATACCCACAACCAATATCACCACAGTCACAGCCACATACCGGTAAGTCCAGTGAACAGTAGAGTATATGGACTGTGTGAATAAATACATCATTGTTTGCCACTCACACACTAGTCCTACATATACAGTCCCAATTCTCAGTGTAGTCTGAATCTTGACCATGGTACATGACATGTCTCTGTCTGCCCCTACAAACACATACAGCCAATAGATCAGCAGAAATTGGAGCAGCATGAACAGTCAGATAAAGAAGGAACCATAACACTTACATCAATCCCCCTCCATACACAGCCCAAATAAAATGTACACATGACATGTGTACACAATCCTGACAGTCTGTTAACAATGGACAAACATACACAGGTCTCTCACATGTACAGTTCACCTCAGAATGTGCAGGCTCAGGACTCATATCTATGGCCTCTTCCCTGACATGTCTGTGGGTCTACTACATCACTGGGATGGTAGCAGGAATGAAGGCAATAAATAATGATACTAAATAAGTGTGAGCTTCATTGACAACTGGACAAAGCCTGACATCATTTGGGGACAAAGGCACAAACACAGGGGTAGATTGGACATATTGTTGCCATACATTGAGACAGTTGCAGATGTTATTGGGTTTGTTGTAACATATCCTTTATGAGGAATATGAAGTCAGTAATACCAACAGATGTGAGTATTTACTGACTGCATTCCTCAGAGTCCTTAGAGTCCATGACTGATTTACCAAGGACACCGACTGTCTGGGAAACAGACAAAACATAACAAGCAAAAATGTGTCCAGACTGTGGACAGCTTACCAGTGGAGAGGTATGTCATAGACATATCAATGTCAGTCGTGCAGTCACTCGCTAAATGCATGTCCACATAAACCCTGTCAATCTGTCAATCAACCATGTGTATAACAGCACTGATGACATAGAATCTGTTCACAATTCTGGGGATATGTTCCCCCATGTTGTTAGGCTGTCTCTACAGGTCCTGTCCTGTGATGTTTTGCCACCTATAGTATGTGCATCTGTAGCCCACCACCTCTGTAATGTCCCTCACACAGGCAAGGAAAAGGGGCAAGGCCCACATTAAGGAATGTCTCATATGTTGGAACTAGCAGCAGTGTCCAGGCCCACAGCACAGCTATGTGAGTACCTACATAGTTGTACGGCCTTAGCAATACCTGATATTTGCACATCTGTACAGAGGACAGACAGAAAGTAGATAGCCAACAAGTTATGCATTAGAATGAATGTTTTGAAGGATAGAAGTCTGAAACTGAAAGGTATGCCATTTCTACATGACACCAGTCCTCAATGACATGTCCAAAAACATAGTAGTCTACAGTTAATATCATAATATCATATCAATATCCAATAGGAGATACATAAAACATACAGCTCCAACACTAAAAACAAGATAGTTAGTACTCAGAGTCCCAGCTTTGCCTGCAGGGGTGTATGGTTCAAGTATTACAATCTGCAGTCTATTTTTACTTGGAAGACACTGTTAAATGTGCTAACTTAATAATATAATATGTGTTAAACTATTTTTGTCAACCAGTGCACTGTAGCTGGTGTAACATGCAATGTGACTGCACATAACCTGGGATACTACCCATGTATAAAACAAATAAAAAAATAAAGATTGTGGTACTACCCATGTATATCCAGGTGTCCCATACAGTATAGTCACACTCCTTGCTACTGTAATGACAGCACATAGAAGCATGTTATGTACAGGAAATTAAATGCACTTACTAAAGATGTCATTACCCTGCTATTTTATCAGTGTGGAATGTGATAAATTATTACCAGGCTGAGCTATGTTAAGCAGGTTTAAGCATTGCTTAAATGTAAATTCTAAGCAGATTTGCCCACTGGTAAATGAAGCCTACATGGAGTAAGCGCCTATTCTTTTAACTGTACGTTAGCACTACTTACCATCGCACAAACCCAAGTAAACATGCTTATAGCTGCTCAAAACTGCCTTAATGACTCTGTATCCAACAGTCCTTGTTCTGCCTAGCCACCAAATAAACAGCCCTTGCAGGACTTGAACCTAAGACCCTGCACATCATAATCACAGCAATTCATCAGCAAGCCATCTGAGATATATGGCTTTAGGATATTTTCTCAAACATACCCTACTTTACAGTAAGTTTACAATAGGGAAGAGACACTGGGCAATTAGGAAGGACTGGCATCTACAAATGTATATATCTGAAAAGAAATATATACATAGAGAGATAGATATGTATGGAGATGCATATATATGTATAACAATATATAGATATATTACCAATAAATATTGAGGTATACAACTTTATACATATACATACACACACACACACACACACACACACACACACACACACACACACACACACACATACACATATATATATATATATATATATATATATATACACACACACACACACACACACACACACACACACATATATATATATATATATATATATATATATATATATACACACACACACACACACACACACACACACACACACACACACACACACACACATATATATATATATATATATATATATATATATATATATATATATATATATATATATAAGCATACATGTCTCTCATGCCCATACAAACATATGCTGCTGATAGATCACCTATAACTGGGACAGCATCCACAGCTGGATACAGAAGGACCCATAACACTCACATCTGCACCCCCCACAGTCCAAATAAATAAGTGAACAGTACACTGCTACAAAATCATGAAAGCCATACACAATGGCCAGACATACAACAACCTAGCAAAACAACTAAAATGACAACATAACAAAGAGAAATACAACCAGCCAGTAATTCACACATGTTTATTATACTCTGATGTCTTAGCCAAAGCTTTCAAGGAGTAAAACATTACAAGAAATACTTGCCTTAATTACAAGAAGCAATTAACACTTAATTGCATAATTAAATACACAGCCTCCAATTACATTCCTCATTTAACCCCCTAGGGGATAAAGTATCACATGTAATAATAATAATACATTGATTCTGTATATAGCAATTGCTCTTTTATTAATATTTCGGAACAGACTTTTTCCAAAAATGTACCTTGGAACCCACTACTGTCCACATGGTGAGATTTATTCAAATGTACAGCTATAGAACTGTCTTCTTTCTTATCAGTAATATGTCTCACATGTTCTAACTGCCTAGTTTTAAAACACATGTTATTCTCCTGCACATAAAATATGTTACAAGGGCATCTAAGAACATTCTCTATACACCAACCTCTTGAATGTACAGACTTCAACATGTTTTCCAGCCTTTTCCCTCATCAGGAATGACAGCACTAAATAATGATAGACCATTATACCTATCAACTTCCTACTGTGTGACATCTGGACAAAGCCTAATGTAATTGGTGGATAGAGGCCCATATACATGGCCATACTTGAAATATTGCTGTTATACACTGAGAATGTTGCTGGCGTTACTGGGTTTGTTGTAACATATCTTTTCTGAGGGATATAAAGTCAGAAAAACAAATGGATGTTAGCATTTACTTATTGCAATCACCAGAGTATGCTACTAATTTGCCAAGGATAACACCTGCCTGGGGAACAGACCAAACATAACAGGCTAACCTCTGGCCATTATGTGGATAGCCCTACAGTTAAGAACTATGCAGAGACAGAACTTTGTCAGACTGAAACCCCTGCAGAAGTAGCATGTTCAGACAAACCCTGTTAAACTAGCAGTATTCTAAACATACAACAGCAATATTCTCATCCTGCTCCTAAGTCTTGAACCTTCCCCACTATTAATTCGGCTTGTCTCCACAAGTCTTGTTGTAAGAAGTATTAACTCACATACCTCCAGGATGTGTTCCTCTCAGGTAAGGGAAAGGGCCAATGCCCACATGGAGGACTCAATTATAGGAGTGTATTGCTATGACATTGGCTATTGGAAGAACTACACAGCTGCTCTGCATGCAGTTAGCAAGTGGGGAACACCAATTGCTGCACAGACTATTACCTGGTCATGAGCATCACCTACAAAAGCCATGCTACCATCTATTCAAACCAACTCTATCACTGTAGTGCACAAAGAGAGAGAGAGAGAGAAACAAATAAAAACAAAAACTGAAAAAACAGAAAAGAGAAGGAAAAAATGCATGTGGAACATGTAAACATGTAATTGAATGTAGTACCTGGTCTGTAATAATGGGAAATATGATTTGGAAGAATATATTTCCCAACAAGACTTGCTGTACTAATGTCCTGATGAACAGCTGCTATGGCCATAGCATCTGGCCCTGTCTGCAGTTTGAGAGATCACAGCCATACCTCTCAACTGTACAGATCTTCACAGAATGTCCAGATTTTCCCATCATAGTATTTTGTCAGCCTTTCACAAACGCTGAGTTGCTTCAGCAAATCTCTGTGTAACTGAATGGCTTCATATTTTAGTCGAAAGAGATCGACTTAAACAAAAAGAACTGTGTGCTGATATAAAAAAACTGTGCAGTGATTTATCCACCCATGTTTCACCTGTTGTCATGGATGAATTTCTTAAACAAACTAATGACAAGCTTAAGGAATATGAGTTGACTTTACTGGAGAGGAAAAAGGGCAAGTTGCTCAGAGATGTGCGAGATTACGAATCCAACAAGGCTTTTCTATCCAAGACCAATAAAAGCAGGGCACGCAAACAAGTTAGGTTTTACCAGGAAGACAAACACAGACAGAATTGTGCTTCATCAGCGTCTGCCTCAGAAGGTGGTTACATCTCCATGGAGGATGAACATGGAGAAATGGACTTTCCTGGACTTCCTCTAGCCCAACAGTCGGATACTTTTCGTCAGGAACAACATTCATTCAACTCTGGTCCACAGGGACAGAAACGCCAACGAGAATTCCCTCACAACGCTGGATATGAACAACAGAGGACAGGGTGTTACAAACGAGGTAAACGATAATCCCCTGCAAAGAGACATTTATAGTTATGTTGTTAATTTATCTAAATATCACTTTAGTGATGCAGAGCTATTTGTTTTAAATCTAGGTTTGAATTTTATCCCTACGGTTGTGTCTAGGCTACATGATATACAAACAGATGTTTTTGTGTTTGGTAGGAAACTGTATCTTAAATATTTTTTTAGCCAACTCAATAATGGTGAATGTGATTTGTCAGATGATAGTTGCTCTTTTTCTTCAGACAGCTTTTATTCATGTGTATCTGAGGAAATAGTTAATGCGTATTTCAAATTTGATACGAGTAATGTTCCTTCTTCTAGGCAGTTTACCCCATCAGTTTTACATGGTGAAGTGACTAATTTTGTCAGAATGGTGAACCATTGCACTGGGGTAATGTATGAGAAGTTCATGAAGGATAAAAATAATATAAAATATAATATACAATATAATGATTGGAAAACTCTGATGGCACTAAGCAATGAAAATAAGATTATTTTTAAGCCAGCAGATAAAGGCAACAAAATAGTTGCCATGGATTGTTTAGATTATTTTGAAATGTGTATGGAACATCTTAATGACAATCAGATTTATGAACAGACAGACATAGATAGATATCACTTAGCTGTTATAGCTTATAAAGAACTCATTCAGAAAGGATGTAGGTTAGGCTATTTTAATAGCCAAGATGTAAAGAATAAATTCCAGGTTGATAAATGTTCTATGGCTTATTTCTATTGCTTACCTAAAATCCATAAAAAAATTGAATAAACCGCCAGGAAGACCTATTGTCTCTGGACGGTTTTATTTTTTACATAACCTGGGCATTTTTTTACATAATTACTTGTCACCATATGTTAAAGTGTTACCATCTTACATTACTGATGTGTTTGAATTTTTAAAGAAAATACGTGATATACATTGGAATGATAGAATGTATTGGGTGACGGTTGATGTAAAAAGTTTGTATACCAACATAAGTCACTCCTTTGGATTAGAGTCTGTTAGATTTTTTCTAGGAGAATCTCCATCAACTGAATTTATTATTGAATTGATATCTTTTTCTCTGAATCATAATTTTTTTGAGTTTAATAATATATTATACCATCAAAAACAAGGTACGGCCATGGGGGCAGCTTTTGCCCCCATGTATGCAAACCTGGCAATGGGTCTGTTTGAAGTTGAAGTCATTTACAGACATCCATTTTTTCAAAATTATGTTATTAGGTACTTTAGGTACGTTGATAATTTAATTTTTTTAATAGAAGGTGGTAGAACATATGTTCAACAATTTATTGCTGACTTGAATTTTAATTGGTTCTCTTTACAATTTGATGGCCTCAGAATAGGTACTTATATGCCTTTTTTGGATATAGTTTTGGATATCAGCAATGGCACTCATTTAACAACCTCGGTTAATAGAAAATTTGTGGGGGGCACTCATTATGTCCATGGTAACAGTGGACATCCCCCCCATGCTATTAGCTCTTTGCCATATGGAGAGATGGTCAGAATCTCCCATCTATGCAACAATAGTGAATCTTTTTACAAAGAGCTACAGTTACTATGTGATGCCTTTGCTAAGAGAGGCTATAATACAGACATGTTATCTGATAGTTATAACAAGTTTAATGGTAAAAATAATAGAACAATTGCTACGTTTTACAAAAAGGATTATAATTATCAACAAACAACCAAGGTGGAACAACAAGAAAAAGAGAATATGTATTTTGTTACCACTTACGGCTGTTTCACAACAGAATTTACTAAACTTTTTTCACAATTTTGGGAATATTTCAGCTCCCTTAATAATGTTAATTCTTGGTTGAATGTAGATTTAAAATTTTCTTACCGAAGAGGTAAGAATATTAAAGACTTTTTGGTAAAGAGTAGATTTAATTTTCCAATAGAATCAATATCATATGGTGTAAAGAAAATGGGAACACAGCAGTGTGGCAAATGCAAAGCATGTCAATTTGTTATTTCTAGTTTTGCTTGTATTAATAATATTACCTTTGAAGTGAAAAACAACTTTAATTGTAATTCAGAAGGTGTTATTTATGCACTTAGTTGCCCCTGTGGAAAATTTTATATAGGGGAAACAAAAAGAGCATTTAAAGTAAGACTTCTAGAACATGCAAATGACATAAAAAACAATAAAGAAGAAAGCCCTGTTGCCACACATTTTTCAAATTTTCACAACAGTGACAATAAAGGGTTGAAGGGATGTGTCTTAGAACAAATTAAATATTATAACAATGAAAGTGACAATATTAAACAACGTTTGCAACATAAGGAAGCTGTGTATATTTTAAAATTTAAAACACTATATCCATTTGGTCTGAATGAAGATTTTAACTGGAAGATGCTGCTAAATTGAATGTAATTATGTAATTTAATTGATTGTTTAATTGAGCTTGTTAATCAAGCATTTTGGTATATATATGGACAGAATATCTGTGTTATTTGTACTCCTTGAAGGCTGTGGTGAGACGTCAGAGAGCTTTTCATTAAACTACATTTGGTGGATCCTTTCTTGTTGTTTGTTCATTTATTTTGTCTGTTACTCCTGAAATCTGTACTTTTCTGGCAAATAGCTGAGGGTTGAAGTCATTAAGTAATGATAAACATTTGAGTTTAAGACTCCACATCCTTAAGAATATTCACGGTAATGCAAAATGTATTATTCTACAAACATCCTAAGTTTGTAACAGGAATATTTAAAAGCTGTCCCTATTTATTCCCCCATCATTTTAGGCTTTGTCCAGATCTGATGCTCTAACAGGTTGCAAGGTAGGATCACAGCTCAGGAGCCTGACTTACCCTGGGAAAGGACAGTACACATATGACAACTGCTGGGGTGTCTGCCAAACAGTTGTGACTGTGCCATTGCTAGACCAGTTAATGGGATGTTGTCTATATCCATATGTTACCTGTGAATATGAGTAAGATACATGTTTGTCTTGTAAATCTAAGAGACCTATACAGGGCATGTACATAGTAAAGTACTGTTGCAGACATGTGTGTTGAACTGCATGTGATAAATTGAATTAATAACATTCAACTGTACAGTGTTCTTCTGGACAATAAGCACATTTGTGACTGATATCTGTAGTCACATGCACATATACTTGTGCTATGTCAGCCAAATCAATGGCAAGTATTTTGAGCAATGACAACATAACATAATAGTCTACTTATGACTGTTGGACATCTTCCAGGTTATCACAGTGATGTCAAAGCCTACTGTGCAATCAAATTACTAATGTAAGGTACAGCTATATTAATACAGTATCAATACTGATGTCCCTTTTGTCACCGATTTATGTGTGTCATTGTACAGAAGTCCTACTATAATAAGTTGAGAAGAATGATTGAGCAGCAAGACTAAATACAGTGTGCCATACTAACAGAGAACATAAATGTATCCCCTGAGTACATGTATGTATGTGTATGTTCAGTTGGAAGACAAAAAACTAATAACGTGTTTCAAGCAGTCAGGTAAATATGTTGTGCATGTTGCACATGTGTGTAATATCATTGTCAGTGCATACAACAGACATAAATGTGTACAGCTACTGGTTGTTGTATTGCCCTGATACTGATATGGGTACTAGACTAGGCATGATTACCATGTAGTAATCGGAGAAGTGTCCATCATTGTTATGACCCTCTGTCCATGCCTACCACTAAGAGCTATATCAACACCTATATACAGTGGATATTAAAAGTGAACACACCCCTGTTGGAATGCCAGGTTTGTGTGCTGTATGACAATGAGACCACAGAAAATAATTTCAGAATGTTTCTTATCTTGAATGTCACCCCTAACCTGTACAATTCTATTAAAAATCAAACAAAGCTGTTTCAAGGAAGTTGAGTAACTATTGCCAAGAGAAGATGTGCCATGATGTTAGAGTCCAAACCAAGATGAATGAATGCTGTAACCATCTCAACAGGTGCTTACACAACATATCAGTTTAATGGTGTGCACACACATTCAACTGGCTTATTGTACTGATTATTATTTCCATATGTTTTCACAAACCAGATTGTTATGTTTTCAATTGAATTGTACAGAGTATAGATCACATTAAAAATAGGAATTGTTTTGAAATGAGCTATTGCAGTGTCATGTTTCAATTGCATAAATACCAGGCATTGTAACAGGGGTGTGTACACTTTATATCCACTGTAGCTATATGGACTCAGCAGTACCTGACTTGTAAAACCAGCCTCCACCAAGGTAGAGTAATCCCCTTTGGTGGATAGCAGCAATACATAAACCACATAATAGGTTGCTATATTGGCTGTACTGGGACGCATAGTTGCAGGTAACAACTTGGAAGCAATTCCACCTCTATCTGAGCAAGCATGTAAGTTCACAGGTGACTTCCTGTAAGGCTGACTATGACTACAAATCAGACATACCCACACCACCAAGGAAAATTGCAACAGTGTCTCCACATATATTGTCAGTCTCAGAGGCAACAACACAATTCACCCTGTACTGGGGATAAAGCACACCTCATACACACATGTCGTGGATATAGGCAATCTGCATCAGGCAGGTTAGTTGGGGACATCGCCACCCTGTCCACCTCATTTGTATAGGGGGAAATACACATCAGCCACACTCCTCCCTTCAGCAATGGTGAGCATGTACATATTGCTTACTGATGGCAACAACAGCAAGTCTCCATGGGGCATAATAATATCACTGTCTGCCTCCTTCATGAACTCAGGCATGTGCTCACAGCTCCACCCCACACTACAGTCAAACACAGACTTGCCACCATCCACACACCATCCATATGGAAGATGGTCAACTTCATCCCTCTACACAGAAATGAATAGAGAATACAGGATTATGAAATTAAGTGTCCAACATTGGGGGGAATAAGATAGCTCAGGGCAAGGAGTGTAATGCAAGCTGCTATAGCCATGATAGATTAGAGGGTTATGGTGTAGTTTGGATTATTCGCAAGTAATATCCACTGTTGATGTGCAATTTGACAACAGTATGAGGTCTTGTGAACTTTTTTCCTTTTTTATGACTTCCAGGTAACATGCAGAGGCCTCGCCTCCTTGCATTCTCTGTTGGTGAAAATGACATAATCACCCAATTTGTGATAGAACATCATGGGCTATTATTTGGGAGGAGAGCACAAGATGTGTGGGAGAGGACTGCCCTGTGGAACGATCTGGTCCACAGGGTAAATGATGTCGGCCTACAAAGAAAAACTTATGAGCAGGTGCAGCATCGGGCCAGTGACCTCATCTGCCATGCCCATCAAAGGGCTGCTGCTGTAGCAAGGGACTGGCTAGCCACAGGTGGGGGCCCAGCCATCCAGCCCCCTCTGACACCCACCGAGGAACAACTCGCCAACCTTGGGGAACCCATCCAATGCACAACCCATGACGCTGAAGAAAGCATTGTGGAGGTGGGTTGCACCCTACCAATGGATGAGGAGCATGCAGGTAACGCCCCAGTGCACATTACTAGAACACTGTTGCTTAGCCATTTCTATCTGTATAGTATTGACATGCATATGTCAGATGAGATAGTAGGTCTTGCTGGTGTTTAGTAATGCACGGACATGCACATCTATGGCGATGGCCAACATATTTTGTAGTACTGGGGGCTGTACTGTTAATGTGCTGAAATGCTGCATGCACCCTGTGCCAAGGCCACATGAGTGGCTCGTGAAATTACTTCTCTCCTACAACTATTTAGGTCCCTCCGGAATACAACTGGGACAGCAGTCTGTAGCTGGTGAGTATGGAATTGTTTTGTTGAGGTTTGCCAATACACTGGCCATGTTAAGGCCATGCTATTTGCCATGCACACATTTATCACACTTTCCCATAATGCATGATGTACATGTTCAGTTTTGTTGGTGTTAACTGCACTACATCACAGGGGTTACCATGGTGTCATATATGAAGGGTATGTAAGATTCCTGCAGTATACTTCACAGCCTGTCAGTGCCAGATGTGTGGACAGAGACAAACAAAATGGTGGAACAAATGGGTTACAGTAGGGATATGTATGAAACATTACCATTATACAGCGGATACAAGTGTACACACACATATTAAGATGGCAACTGTTCCTGATGTATACAACAACAGACAACAATAATACATTCCACACCTTTTACAATCTGTAATGTGATCCTAACATCAACAATTAATGTGTAAAATAGAATTATATGTTAGGGCAACAAATATGGGGTATACAAACCTTACAAAACACTGGATGCATATGTGTGCACACACACAAAATAACATATTGTGTAGGCAGTTTGTGATGTACTGACAGCATTCAGTCTACTTGAGTACACACCTGCCATCAAGTACAGGGCCTCAATGTCACACCAAGTAGTAGTCTGCTGTCCAAGAACTATGTTCATGATATTTACTCAGTTGCCTGCAAAAGAAGCAGCCATGGCTTGCACACATCTTGCAAAGCATCAAATGGATCCTATATCTGAAATGTAGCAGTCAGGAGTAGGGAAAAAAACATTACCTCACCATTGCATATACCATGGAAAACATTGCAGACAGAGATCTAGAGGTGTATTAAATATGTGACAACAATGATGTTGAAAGGAACCAGATGCCCATCCAAAACATATGACAAAAATGTGTAGAAAGCTGGTCAGAGAGGATGCCAGGAGACATGCAGCAACACTAAGGGAGTTGCAGGAATATCTAGCAAGTACTGTCTGTGTAGTACCTGTGACAACAATCACCTGGATTCTGTGTAAGTGTGGTCTATGGGGTAGCCTAAGTAGACAGAAGATTTTACCCACAAGAAACACCATCCAGGGCTGTGTACAGTTAGCAGAAGCATAACATCAAGTATCCCAAATGCATGTGTTACAATGTGTTATGGTATCATGAGACCAAGGTTCAAACCTGCAGACACTATTCATAAAGATATGTGTGGTGCACAAGAAACACCTCACTTCACCTCAGGGCCACCATCCCCAACATGAAGCTTTCTGGTGCCAGTGCACACCTTTAGGGGTGCTGTTCATTAGTTGTAACTAGGCCTGTAGACATGGTGGAGGGAACTTCAAACACAACAGTGAACTGAAGCATACATCGATATTAGAACATTCGAAGTTTTGAAACTTTGATGTTCTAATATAGACCCTAGATATATTACCAATAAATACTGATGTGTGTGTGTGTGTATATATATATATATATATATATATATATATATATATGTATTATATACATACACATATATATGTATTATATACATACACACACACACACACACACACACACACACACACACATATATATATATATATATATATATATATATATATATATATATATATATATATATATGTATATATAGAGCTCTACTGTATTCTCCAATTATAGGCCAATAGCTATACTCTTTCCACTTGCAAAGATTATGGAAAAATGTATTCATAGACAACTCATGCACCACCTAATTCAAAATAGCCTTATGTCAGACAGTCAGCATGGCTTCCGTCCTCATCACAGCACTACTTTAGCCCTCCTAGCCTTTACTAACACCATAAACCATAATCGCAACAATAATTATATATCCTCAGCCCTCTTTTTGGATCTTTCCAAGGCATTCGATATGGTTGATCACCAACTTTTAATCCACACCCTGCAAACATTCTGTCTAGATACTGGAGCCCTCCAATGGTTTCAATCCTACCTTAATGGTCAACAGCAGGCTGTCCTCTGGCAGAACAAACTCTCTAACCTTCTACCTAACACCCTTGGAGTACCACAAGGCTCTATCTTAGGGCCCTTGCAGTTCTCCATCTTCATTAACGACCTTTATACTGTTATCCCAAAAGCCAGCTGTATCCAATATGCTGATGACTCTACTATGATTTGCTCAGCCACATCTCCAGTAGAGTTATGGTCAGCTACCCAGACCACCTTTAATACAATAGAAAACTGGCTTTCTGAACATTGTCTGATCCTAAATCCCAAAAAAACTAAAATGCTGTTATTTTCACCAACACGTAGGTCTACCGCTTTCACCTTTACCATAAAATCAAATGATGGCACAATAATCTCCTCTGATCCATCTACAAAACTATTAGGTGTCATCATAGACAATAATCTAAAATTTGACCTACATGTTAACCAAACTATCAAAACCATCAATAAAAAACTAGGTTCACTTTACAGAATAAAAGCCTTCCTAACCCCTCCAGCTAAAATTGCCATAGCTTGCTCTTACCTTCTTTCAACCCTTCTTTATGCATCCCCTCTACTCTCAAATTTAAACAAGACTGTCCTTAACAAACTCTCAATTTGCTACAACCACATTGCCAGGTTTGCCACTGGGCTGCCTTTTAGGACACATCATTGCATCAATCTAAATCAGCTTGGGTGGCTTGAACTACCCAGCCTAATCCAGTATAACCAACTGATTATGGCCTATAAAATCCTCTATAATCTGGACAATACTCCTGCACTTAAAAATATTATCACCCCCTATAACAATCCTAGACCGCTTTGATCCTCTAACAAAGTACTAATTCAGACTAGCAAAATTAATAACACAGCCGGTGATTCTCTCTTTGCAAACTCTGTAAATAGATCCTGGCACTCTCTTCCAGCTGATATTACGTTACTTTCCACCTTAGGTCAATTTAAAAGTAGACTCAAACAACATTTGTCACATAACTGGCTATGTCAATGTATCAAGCCTGGCTAACTCTCTCTAGAATGTGTAAAAATCTGTTAACCAGTTTACTGTGTAATTTAATTTAATCCTGACTTGTGCTCAGGATTAACTGTAACCTGTGGAACTTATTTAACTTGCTTACTTATGTAATCTCTGTAAATAGTCTGTTTGTAATATGTAATGCTGGTACTATGTAATGCTGTATCTGCTTACCCTTGGAGCTTTTTTCCCCAGGCCTCCACTGAAAATGGACATGCATCCAGTCGGACTACCCCGGTCAATAAATGTAAAATAAAAATAAATAAATAAATAAATAAAAATATATATGCATACATGTCTCAAAATATATATGCATACATGTCTCAAAATGCCCATACAAACATATGCTGCTGATTGACCTAACTGGGGCAGCATGCACAGTTAGATACAAAAGGACACATGACACTTACATCTGCCCCCCCCACTGTTCATATAAATAAATGAACAGTACACTGCTACAAAATCATGATAGGCCATACACAATGGCAAGATATATAATATCCTCTTAGCAGAACAACTAAAATGACTGAACATAGAAAAGAGAAATACAACCAGCCAGTAATTTACAAACTGTCATACAACTCTTCATATGCCTCATCCTTAGCCTTTGCCACATCTCTTTTTACCATGCACCTCATCTCCTCACACTCCCGTCTTCTTTCCTCATCTCTGTGACAGTCTCAATCCTTCTTCCCCATCCTCTTTCTCTGTTTACTGTCTTGTACTTCCTCAGTCCACCAACAGGTCTTCTTGTACTTCTTCTTTCATCCACATGTCACACCAAGCACCTCTCTAGCCATCTCCCTTAGTAACTCTGCTGTATTTAACCAGACATGTGGTAAATTGGCAGTCCCACACAGTGTCTGTCTTAAGTCTTCCTTGAACTCCACCTCACAATCACCCTTTTCCAATTCACACCATGTGATTCTTGCTACTGGACTCACACACCCCCTCTTCTTGATCACCAACATCATCCTGCAGACCAACATTCTATGCTGCCTAAATGTACTTCCCCCTTCACCACTTTACAGTCTCTGATCTCCTTCAAACTGGCCCTCCTACATTGGATATATTCCACCTGTGTGCATCTTACTACAGTCTTGTAACCCATCCTATGCTCCTCCCTCATGTTATAGTACATATTCATCACAGTCATGTCCATCTGTTTTGCAGACTCCACTACCATCTAACCGTATGCATTCCTTTTAACACCATAAATACCTATCACTTTCACAGACCCTCTGTTCCCTTCACCAACATGCCCATTGACATGTGCTCCAATGAGCACTCCATCACCCTTGGGTACAATCATCGCCACATCATACAAATTACTTCACATTTCTATTTCATCCATCACACAATAAAGTTGTGTAGCATAGGAGCCCCCACCAACCTTGGGGCACACACCCCTGTACAACACCAGGGTACAGAGGCTAGCATTCTGGAGGTGGGTGGCACCCACACAATGGAGAGGGAGTGTGCAGGTAAGGGCCTGGTGGGGATTAGTACGCTAAAGTATCAGACATACTTGTATCTGTATTGTATCTACATCCATGTGCCAGGCCTGATTGCAGTCATTGATGGGGTTTTCTAATGCACAGAGGTGCACATCTATGGTGAGGACAGAAAATTGTGTAATATTGGGGTTTGTACTATAAATGTGCAGACATGCTGCATCCATCCTGACCAAGGCCACATGTGAGGCTGCTGACAATACCTCCCTCTCACAACTACCTAGGGCCCACTGGTCTGCATACGGGACAGCAGCCTGAAGCTGGTGAGTATGATATTGTTCTGGCATTGCCCTAGGCATGTGAAGGGCATGCAATTTACTATGCACACAGCTATCAGTAATAGCTATATTGCTTTATGTGCATGTTCACTTGTGGTGGGGTTAACTGCATTGCATCACAGTGGTCACCACTGGGGCCTATCTCAGGTGAATTCAACATTCCTGTAGCATACCTCACAACGTGTCAGTGCAAGATGTCTGGACAGAGGCCAGCAAAATGGCCTGGACAAATGGCCTAAGGTAGGGACATGTGTGACACATTACTAGTATACAGTGTATATAAATTGTGTACACACCCCTGTTAAGATGCAAGCTGTTTCTGATACATACAAATTGGGAAAACAATATGTCAGTCCACACCTCTTCCAATCTTTAATGTGACCCATAACATGAACAGTTCATTTGTAAAACCAAGCATCTGGACTCATGTATTGCATCTACAAGGCTGGCCACCTGAAATGGTGGCAGATGTTGTATCAGCATGATATTTTAGTCAGGTATGATACCTGATGCTGCCATATGTGTCAGTATACTCACTGTGGCCTATTTGGCTACAATATCACATACATGGGCATTGTTGAGGCACACAGACCACTTCTGGCGAGATATAGGTTGCAAACATCTGAATATTCCAGACACATCTGTACAGAGGACTGTATAATGGTTTGACTTGCTGCATGTGAGGCTGGTGCTGTTACCACACTATATAAAGTAATGGCAGCGGGAGGTGGTCACCAGCCGTGTATGGTACACACATCAAAATGGTATAAGCTACACCAAATATGATCTTCACATTCACATCCAAACAGTTGCCATTAGTGAGATTAGAACTCCTTCCTATCTAGTTACATCTACTATAGTGCTACACAGTCATCAGACGTGCCACAGAGCTTATACATGTTCGCCTACTCCAGAGGTACTTCTAAGGTGGATGACATTAACAGAACTACTAAATTGGAGTGAGGAGAAATGTAAAGGGTAGTACACAGGTCAAAAATATTATATCCCACACACTACATGAGTCTCACACAAACACACACTCACACATCCAAACAGTTGCCAGTAGTGAGATTAGAACTCCTGCCTATCTAGTTATTGCTACTATAGTGCTATGCAGTTATCAGAAGTGGCACAGAGCTTATACATGTTCATCTATTCCAAAGGTACGTCTAAGGTGGATGACATCAACAGTACTACTAAATTGGAGTGAGGGGAACTGTAGAGGGTAGTACACAGGTCAAAAATGGTATAACCCACATACTTCATGATTCTCACACAAACACACACTCACACATCCAAACAGTTTGCAGTAGTGAGATTAGAACTCCTGCCTATCTAGTTATTCCTACTATAATGCTACACAGTTATCAGATCCACTACAGAGATTATATATTTTGACCTACTTCAAAGGTACTTCTAAGGTGGATGACATCAACATGACTACTAAATTGGAGTGAGGGAAAGTGTAAATGGTGGTATAGAAGTTGAAAATGGTATAGCCCACACACTACATGATTCTCACACAAACACACACCCAAACAGTTGTTTGTAGTGAGATTAGAACTCCTGCCTATCTAGTTATTTCTGCTATAGTACTACACAGTTATCAGATGCACTACAGATCTTATACATTTTCACCTAGTCCAAAGGTACTTCCGAGGTGGATGACATCAGCAGGACTACTAAACTGAGGTGAGGGGAATTGTGAAGGGTAGTACACAAGTCAAAAATTATATAAGCTAGACAGTGCATGATTCTCATACACACACACACACACACACACACACACACACACACACACACACACACACACACACACACACACACCAGTATTGGGATTAGAACTCCTGCCTATCTAGTTATGTCTACTATAGTGTTACACAGTTACCGCACATGCTACAGAGCTTACTGAACTTTCAAATGACCAAGGCTGGTGATAACTGCACAGCTGAGATAAAGTATTATAGGTGGCAGAAAGTCTGCTTTCAGTTTCACCCTTACATCGTGCTAGTTCTTTCTGTCTTGCACTTCAAATAGTATTATAGCTTGGTACTTTACCAGCTTATTGTATCAATAAGTGTGGCACACCTGGGAGCCGTCAGCAGTACTTGTTCATCACAGAAGTAGTCCCAGTACTTACTAGTTATGTCCACCCTTCCTAGCATGATTGAAGTGCAGTTTTCTGTGCTTTCACCCATTAACCTGGTGCACTTGTCCATTCTGAGGCACTGTTGCAACTGCCTCATGTACACAGACAACCCTCCCCTCTAAACTCCAAAAACTCAGATTTGTGAGAGTTACCCATATATCACCCAATGTGGACATATGCACTCTCCAGAAAATACTGGACTAGCAGGTCAAGAAGATAAGATTAACACCTGCACCATACCATGTGGAACACATAGCTCACAATGACACCCATTTTGACAGCCATGACATACAGTGAAAAGCCACACACCCACCTTCACTGAGGCACTCAATGGACATTTCCCCAAACAGCACAGTCTAGCAAGACAGACACCCACTCAGACACCATGACATGGCATATACCAAGGGTCACATATTTCACCTACACAGTGTGCCCCTCAACCTAAGCTCCTAAGGCTAACCACCTTACACAATACAGTGATCATGGGTAACTCAATACTGAGGTACACACATATCCCACTCACTAAGTTAAATATGAAGCAGGTAACAGCCAAATACCTATCACATGCCAGCATCCAACACGACACAGCCAGTCATGGCACTCCACAACAACTACAAGTATCATTCTGTATCCATTTGAGTGTGAATGACCTGGCACACACCTCCCTGCACTACATGACAAGAGGCATGGTTGAACTCTCTGATTATGTGGTCCAGGCAGTCAATCAAAGCACTCCTCGGAGTGGAGGACATTAACATTTCTGCTGTAATGGAGAGGTGGTTCACAGCAGCCAACAGCAGCCCTGCAGTAAAAGGATATAATGCATTCCACAGCTGTCAGCTTCCAAACATGGACCACACCACACCTGCATAAGTGGTGCTGTCTCCATATTCATTATGTATAGGAACACCTCCAGACTAGTATCCCAGCATAATGCATTGGAGATACTTCTGGTGCAACTGCCTTGGGGTAATAGTGCAATCCAGATCATAGCCTGCTATGGGTCCACATCTGTCCCTAGACTGTCAGTGCACATTCCTCAACAGCCTGCCATCTAGGAAGGTCCAACTCAACACTAACATAGTAGGATACTTCAATTATCCCTCCATCACCTGGGGAAAGTAGCCAAGTGCCAGTACAGTGGTTCAACACTTCCTGGAATTCATCATTTCCAATGCCCTGGACCAGCTCATACTGACCCCTGGTAGCGGATGCAACAACCTTGACCTGTGTTGACTACTTAAATATGGGACTGTTGCTCATCCACAGTTGTCAATCCCTACTTGTTGAGATCCACACAGGCTGAAATCAGCATAGAACTCAACATGTCAGCCACATCCCCCACAAAGGTAACCACCTTGCAAAACCTCTCCAAAGCTGACTTTGCAGCCATAAAAACAGGGGTGGATGACTTCACTGCATCCATGGCAATGGGAAATAGCTGCATGACTGTCGAATCATATTGATATGCACTGTACAAACAGGTACATGAATGCATGGTACTAGCCATAACCAAAAGAAGCCAGGCATTGTCCTCCAAACACTTGGAGACAATGTGATGGTCCCCTGCCATTACTAAAGTGTACATCAGAAGGAGGACACTGTCGCAGAAAAAAGGTGGTGTCCCATGACTGTTGACCCCCCTTATTAGCCTCAAACACAACTTAGAATCCCTCCTGGAATCCCCTACAGGCATCTATGAAGGCAGACATGCAGCAGACACTGACAACAATCACAAAAGCCTTTGAGAGTTACATCAACAACCTCCACAGCATTAAACACAAGTGCTGTGAGTTACTGCACAATGCTAATTTCTATCCTGAGACAACAGATATTGACCACAGTCTTGGCAATATATTCAGTGCCAACTTTACCCCTCTCTACCCCCACAAGTGTACAATCAAAATGGCAGATGAATGGCAGGCACCCAGCAGTACTGCAGGCCAGGTTAGACCTGCATTGTCCACAGGCTAGAATACATCTTTCATGGGACACTAACATATCCATGGCTGTGCTCTACATGACATACAAAGTGACCTTGGACCAAATCTCCATGCCCTGGTCAGTCACAGCCTCACCTCAGGCTTTGTCCTTCAAACATGGCACACTGCTACAGTCATCCCTCTCCATAAAGGGGTAGCATCTACAGATCCTGGGAATTATTGGCCCCTTATCCTGACAAGTCTACTATGTAGGGGTATGGACTGCATCATACCCCTGACTGACTGACCAAGATATAGGTGATCTCCTAACTCTGGACTCACAGAGTTTGGCTTTGAGAATGACAGATCATGCTTGCTCAACCAGGTTGACATCGTTGACTGAGTCACCAGGGCTGTGTAAGACAGTAAGGCACTGTGTACAGCCTACATCAATCTGTCCAATGCTTATGATACAATCCCTCAGTGAGGTATTATTGATAACTCCCACAAACTAGGCATCAATCCACATATCATTGTTGTTTTGAAAATTGGTTCACAAACACAAGTATGACAGCGGCAACCTCCAGGTCAGACTGGCAAGCAGTCACAAGTGGAGTCCCACAGGGATCAGTACTGGGTAGTGTCCTGTCCAGCATCTACATCTCATGAGTCCAGCTCAACACAGAGGAACTCTGGCTGACCAAGTTCACAGAGGACTGCAACTGGGAGCTATCATTAGCTCCACAAGTGATGCACACATCCCACAGAAAGGCCTCACTGACACCACTGAGTGGTGTGGAAACCATGCCCAGAAGCTTAACACCACAATATGCATCATCATCCCCCTTGATAAAACACTCAGTTCCCAGTAAGTACCACACCGATGGGAGCCCAATGAACATTGTATGCATTATAATAGATCTGGGGACACAGACTGACAGCAACTTCTCCTTCAAGCACCACATTGCTACTGTGGTCAGGAAGTCCTTCTATATGGCACATTGCATTACCAAGGGTTTTGCATCCAGGAAGACAGAGGTAATGATCTCTGTCTACTATTCCCTCATTAGACCACTTCTCAAGTATTATGTCCCATTTGCCATGTACCTCACCAGATACCTGCTACAGCTGGGGAAGCCACAGAAGCACCTCACAAAGGGGTTCCTAGGTATTAAGCACACATCATATACAGACAGACTCAGCAGACCCAAGCTATTCTCTGTGTCATATCATCCAATTATCAGCTAAATGTTCTTGACTTACAAAGCCATGTCTGACCCAGCTGGTTTAGAAATGGTACATATAAATCCTTCTACACCACCCACTGTAGAGACTTCTACCTCAGTACCACAATCACCACAACATGCTGGTGGGACAGGTCCCTTGCAAGAGACTGCACATGCCCTGGAATACACTTCCCATACATGTCATGCAGAGCACCTAGCTGACCCTGTCCCCGAGAAATCTTGATAAGTGGATGGGTAATAGTTCAACCCAAGGATCACTGCAGTGGCTATATTTGATACAGGCACTGAGACGTAACATCGGGTGGCACAGTGGTGGGGCCATTCTATATGCTAGGCTTGTTAAGGCTCCTGGGCAATTACCTACTACACACTTGTGAACCTATAAAGGGAATGACATCAACAAGACTGATAAAGTAGTGGAGTGGGTGTTTAACCAATCAAACTACTCTGTCCTACAAACAGACACACATACACACACACTTGCCAAATGTGAGAGTAGAACCCCTACCTAACTAGTGATTTGTATCATAGTGTTATGCAGTTACCACATGTGTTAAAGAGCTTACTGGGCTGAGAGATGGCCAAAGCTGCTGATATGGGGAATGACATTGGCAGGACTGATAAAGTAGGGCAGTCTGTGGGAAACATATCAAAATACGTTTACTTACAAACATACATACCCACACATACATTTGTCAGAAGAGTACAACCCCTACCAAACTAGTCATTTGTACTATAGTTTTAAGCATTTATCACATGCACTACTGAGCTTACAGGGCGGACAGCTGGCCAAGGTTGCTGATAAGGGACTGACATCATCTGGACTGATAAGGTGGGGTACTGTGAAGTGTCATGAGAGGGAATGGCATAAAACTGTTTCACCTATAAACAAACACACAACTCCCTCAGTCTTGCACACACAACTGTCACCCACATATACTCACACACAGACACACACACACACACACACACACACACACACACACACACACACACACACACACACACACACACACACACACACTTCTACATTTGCCTGGACTGAGATTAGAACTCCTATCTAACTAGTTATTTGTGCTACCTTGTTATGCAGTTATCGCATGCACCACAGAGCTTATGGGGCTGAGGTATGACGGAAGGCACTTCTAAGATGACTTATATCTGCAGGACAGCTAAAGTGGGGAAAGGGGAGATGTACTGGATTTGAAGGGACCCAAAAGCTTTTAGTTGTGAACACACACACACACACACACACACACACACACACACACACACACACACACACACACACACACACACACACTTTTACATTTTCCAGGACTGAGATTTGAACTCCTACCTAACTAGTTGTTTGTATGACCTTGTTATGCAGTTGTCATACATGCCACAGAGCTTATGGGGCTGGGCCTAACAAAAGTAATGTCTATAGTGACAGACATCATCAGGGCTGCTAAGATGGGGTAATGGAAAGTGCACTGGGTGGGGAAGAACTGTTCATTACAAGACCCTACTGACATCTCTCTAAGTGTATGAGCATGGCCAGTGTGTCCTTTTATAGTACATGTGGGACTCCATTTCAGAGATTGTTGTACTCCAGTCCTGTTTGTTTTGTACTACAGCCATACCTGTCAACCTGTTGATGCAGGATATCGAGAGATAGCCTATTGAAATGTGGGGACAATGTGCCATACAATTTCTGTCAGTAATGTATGGGTTGCAAGGGTTACAGGGCTGGTTTTAGCAGACATCTGTCATATATGCCATTTGACACTGTCATGTACTGTTTTAGTACCTGGTGACATACCTCCAGAGATCATCATAATGATTTACCAGAGGAATACAGGATGGATGATGCACACACAACATTTATAGGCCAAATGCTATGCATTCATGCACTATCCAGCCTGTTGAGGAGTGTGCCTGCAAGCAATTGACTGCTGGTGCTGTGGAAATGGTCCAGCACCTTGGTGATATATTACAATGGTGGAATCTCTGTGCATTTATATTCTGGCCTGGTCTGATTTCCAGTCCACATTTGGGTAGTTTAAATCAGATAGGATCAGGGTGACAGGCAGACTCCAGATATATTTGTAGGGGATAGGATATATGTGGGGGGTGTCCTGGACAGATATGTTTGGCTATAGCTATCAGTACTTTGCACTGTGCTCTCATCAATGGTTGACTGCACTTGGAGGTCGTGTATGTGTCAGACTGTTTGACCAGCCTGGAGGTGTGTGTCACATGGATTCCTATTACAAGAATGAAAGTTCGCTACTTTAAACTTGTAATAGGAAGCCTCACTTCTGTGAAAGTTCACTTTAACTAAAGTGAACATTTGCATAAGTGCACTTCACCAAAAACACTGCAGCACAGTGAAGGACATAAAAAACAAGCTATTTCCTCCACTATGGTGTGATAGTCACGGACCTTAGGGTTAGGGCACGGGTTAGGGTAAGGGGATAGTTAGTAAAGCTATCTCCTTACCCTAACCCATGCCCTAACCCTAAGGTTCATGACTATCACACTATAGTGGAGGACATTGCTATGTCCTTCACTGCGCAGCAGTCATCACGGACCTTAGAGTTAGGGCGTGGGTCATGGTAAGAGGATAGCCCTATGGGTTATCTCCATACTATGACCCATGCCTAACCCTAAGGTCTGTGAGTACTGCACGGAAGTTCAGTACAACACTCATTCATTCTACTTAACTTCACTTAAGTGCACTTTCGGTTAAGTGCACTTTCGCTGCAGTGAACATTCAATGCACTATTTCGAATTAGTGAAAATTTGATCTAGTGTATGGAACCCATGTCACACATATATGTATGTCCCACCTCATTTTTCTTGGATGGCCACATGTTGGTGTCAGGATGTTGCATAGGATGAGTGATCAGGGAGGGATGTGTTACTCCCCATGGCTGTGGCCCAGGGTTCTGTGAGTGCAGACATGTCACCATCTTCCAGGGTTAGGCCTGCCTGCAGTGGGTGAATTAACATGTTTAAAATCCTATTCCTGCCTGTCATCTGTACAGAATATCACAGAATGTTGATATCCATGACTCATATATCTTGTTGGTTACCCAAACAAGTGTGGTTTTCCAGCAAAAGTGTTTTGCAAATCACTCAGGGTTGAAGTCAGATATTACAGCCAGTTGACATTGCAGTTTCAGAGTTTGTAACCATCAGGCATTCCATGCTACTACAAATCATTCCATCAACTTTATATGATTATTAAAGCAGTATCTCACAGGTGTCCTTCTCTTTGGACCTTCATTACCCCATTATTCATGGCTTTCTCCCACATTTTGGCTCCCTGAAGCTGACAGGTTTGCTCCTAGCAGTTGCCAGCATGGCCTTTCTTTTGTGGACTGTGTTATGTTGGTGTTGTGGACCCTATGACACTCCCTAAAGGGTACTGTGGGTGAGGCATAGGCATTTGAAAGAAGTCTGTAGGCCAGGTGTGATAGATTCAGGCCATTTGTGGCAGACCAGTGCATTCTGATGATCATATGTTCCCAGGCTGCTGGCAGGAGACACCCAGAGGATGGCACCAGTAAGTTGTCTGTGGGTGTTACTGACAATTGCCTTCTGTTACTATTGCGCCATTAGTCTGGGTGACAGCTAGATTCTGCTTAAATCTAGGAACATGTTACTACATTTCTGTGGGACTGGAGGGGTGACACGACTGCACACGTTACACATCTGCACAGCCTATGCTGATATTTGCTTAACATTTTGGTCCCATGTAGCATGGTGGTATGCCCTATCTTTCAGACTACAGGCATAACAGTATCAACCACAGGTCAGATTGTTCTTGCATAGAAATTTGCAGTTTCAGACTTCTTACCTTTCAAAGTCATCCTGCCACTGCCAGACCTGCTGTGATATCACTGTGTAAAAGTCTATGGGTGGGGATTTCATGGATGTCGTCATATGGGGATCTTTGTCAAGCATTTCTGTATGGTTGTCTACAGCTGATCTGCTGTGTGGGGATGGTGATGGGTATGGGATCCCCACTTTGACATCCATGCATGTGATCTATGACCCCCCCCCCCCAGTTATTTGGCTCACCACATATACTGCAGTGGTATTTGTCGACTAGGGTGATATTACATGGTGTGGGTAGGGCAGTACTGGGGTTATAAATCCTGCTGTCCCACAGAGTTTTCAGTTGTCTGCTGCTATCCCAGTTAGCCACCCCATTCCCTTATATGCTTGATCAATACCATAAGTATGCTATCAGAAAAGTCCATTCCATTATTTTAATTTGTTACAGAGATTGGCTTTCCTTGTGCCTGCAACTGTTCTGAGGGTGGTGGTTGAGGGCTGACTATGTTGGATGCACACAGTACACTGCCTATACATGGCCAGGTATAGGTGGTGTGATGTTTAGCATCCATTTTACTGTATGTGTGAGTCAGAGAGAGAGGCAGAGATCAGTCCCTGGGGCCCTACATTATCAGTGTATGTGCTATGCATTGCTTCTTTGCCAAGGAAAGGACATACCGGGCATGCTTCCATCTGCCTACAAGGCCAGGCTGAGGATGTTCCTCCTCTGAGTCACTCTGTGCCTGTGGAGGCCTTGGCAATGGTGGGGGCTGTGTGGCCCTTCCCCATTTTGTTCCTGCTGCAGCTGTTTCCACAGGATCATATTGTGTAGCATGGCACATACTATGATGATGTGTGCACATGTGGCTGGAGAGTACTACAAGGCTCCACCTGATATGTCAAGGCAGTGGAACCTTGACTTGAGCATCCCAAACACATGCTCTAAAATGGTCCTGGTTTGTGTGTGTGCCTCATTATGGCATTCTTGTGTGGGTGTGTGTGCATTTCTGATGGGTGTCATCATCCATGGTTCCAGTGCATAGCCAGCATCCCCCACTTAATGGCCATACAGGATGTCCCCCCAACAAACCAGTGATACAGCTGTGAGGAATGCCAGATGTGGGAGTCATAATAGCTTCCAGGGCAGCCAGCACACACTTTCATGATAATGCCCTGGGCATCAACCATGACCTTGCAGTTGATGGAGTGGAACCCCTTGCGGTTTATGTACACCCTACCCTGGTCACCAGGTGGTGCTTTGATGTGGATGAGTGTGCGATCCCTGGCACCAAGTACATCTGGGTAGTCTGCTACAGGGTGGAAGAGATGCATATTGCCAGTCAGCTCCTGACAGGTGCTGGGGAATTTAATGCGTTCCTCTGCATGTGTTCGCATGGCATCCAGGAACTGGTCGAGTATCCTGGATGCAGATGCCTGTGAGACCCCCATGATATCACCAATTGCTCTTTGGAAAGTACCTGTAGCTAGTATTCTTAGAGCTACACATACCTTGGTATCCACTGGGGTGGGTTCCCCTCTGTTTGTTCTGGATGTGAGGCAAGGCCAGCACAACTCCACAATTTGCTGCAGTATGTCCCTTTCCAACCTTTAGCGCTCTACTATCTCCAGATCATGTAGCCCCTGATAAGTTATACTGGTCCTGAACACTCTTCTCCTCCTCCTCATATGTCTGGGACTATTATCAGCATTGTCTTCTTCACCACCCTCAGCCTCTTGCACATACTGATGTGTGAGAGTGACAGCAGCTCCTAACATTTTGTTAGTTTTGTCAGGTAAAATTTCTCCATCTGTGTACACTGGTGGTGTAGAGTTTGTGGGAAAAAACAGACTGAAAGGTGTTTGCATGGTTTATAGTGGTGTGCTGCAGATGCTGCCTGTGTGATTGGCTGAGTGTGATACATTCCACCTGTCAACTCTATGACTTGTATTTGAGTGTTCTATTCTGCTATTTCCCTTTTTTCTTGTTCCACTTGCCATTTCCTGTATTTTTTTTTTTTTTATTTTTTGTGATTTAAATCCCGGTGCGTACTGCGCACACCTGTTTCGGCAAGGTAAACAAGGCTATACAGCCTCTGACACACCCCGTTGCTTACATATACACAGTGCTACCATTTCCTGTGTTATTTTTTTCTGGTTTAAGTCCCAGTGTGTGCCGTGCAAACCTGTTCAGTGAGTGTAAATAATGCTGAAAAGGAAATGGCCTGCCCTGGCCGCAAACACACTTAGGTAAGCACAGCTAAGCTAAGTAGGACACCACCCGCTTAGCTATGCTTAGCTACATGAAAACCCAGGCAACAGAGCTCCAATGTGCTTACAGCAAGCATGACACACCCCCTTTTGATGTCATTTACTTCTCATGCTTATACGGCCGTATTAGAGCACCTATATGGTTTGGTGCAGTCTGACACTTAGAAGAAATTTGTGATTCAGTAAGATCCCCCTCATTTGCATACCCCACTGCCTCACTCCATAGTTATTGCACTCACACTGAGCCTTTCCTCTTAGCAACCACTATTCCCTGGTATTGTTTTCATTCTGCATGTCATTGACTATACTGGCAAAATGCAGATTTCCCTGAAAATTGCTTTTTCACATTTTTTTTTATTTTCGGCATGATCCCGTTTGCGGAACTCTGCCCTATGCTTAAATGGCCGAGATCGGCAAAAAAAAAAATAAAAGTTTTATTTTATAAAAAGTACATTTTTTTCATGCCAGTGGACATATAGTTGGCCATTGGCATTCCTACTAACTATAATACATGCATTATTTTAAGCTGTCATGCCTCTGTTTTTTAATTTGCATAAATGTATTCAGCTACTAGCTGAATACATTTCTGCTTTGTTCACTGTTCAGGCACCAACTACCTGCTTCCTGGATTGCTAATTCACTTCATTTGCATAGTTTTCACTAGCAAATGAGGTAATTAGCATATAGCAGTGGTGTTCGTGCTGGAATAATGTAGGAGCGCTTGTGCACATCCTGGGGGCTCAATCCTGGATCGCCCTGCGGCCATATTGCATGCAGCAGCTCCTGCACTATTCCTACACTCCATGTAGGGCTCCATAATGGGCCCAGTCAACAAATGTAAAATAAAATAAAATAAAAAAATTAATCCAGCCATTTGTCTTTAATTCAGTATTTAAAGATTGTCTGAATCTTTATTTGTGGTTCCTAGATGATAGTTACTTTTGAGTAGATTCTATTGACAAACTACAGTTTATTAATTATTTTATCACAACTACAGACTTTTTGAGATTTACTTACATTTATTCATATTATGAACTTATTTGTTTAGATACTAAGGTTTCCAAGGACTGTCAGTCAAATAAGTGTGTTACATCTCTTTATAGGAAGCCCATTTATTCAAATTCCTTTTTTGTATTTCTCTAGCTGTCATCCATATTTTCAGAAAAATCTTTGATAAAGAGACAAATGGTCCATTTGGCATGAATGATATTTGATGACCCAGAATTTTTTAGGAAATATATGTGTTAAAGAATATTCCCTTCAGGAGAGGTTTCCCTAATACCTTGTTGGATATAATTGCTGTTGAAGTAGTTCAGAAAAGGAAATCGGGGACATATTTGCCATTGCTGGGGAATGGGGACATCCCATAAACCAACATAACTTTGCAGTTAGTACAGTTTAGCCTGCACAGGGCTTTATGCCCTACATACAGTATTGATTTTAACCCCATTCAATACGCGCGCGCACGTGTGTGTGTGTGTGTGTGTGTGTGTGTGTGTGTGTGTGTGTGTGTGTGTGTGTGTGTGTGTGTGCGTGTGTGCGTGTGTGCGTGTGTGTGTGTGCGTGTGTGCATGTGTGTGTGTCAGAGAGAGCAATAATTTGCATATTTTTCCCTTTCCAGTGATTTCAGTAAGATTGTGGCGCGTACCCCAAAAGTGATTTTTATGAATTGGACAAACAAAAAATGCTGGGGGTTTCCAAACTGACTTTAACAACAAGGAATAATAGACAGGGTTGTAACTAGTGTAACATGTGCTCGGTGTGGGTTATTTTAGGAGATTTATTGGTTATTGTTCATTTTCCAGCTCTAACAATTAAATGTTATGCCATTTCTGGTACTATGGGTCTAGTACACACTGCAATTTGCAAGGACTGCAATACCTTTTATATAGGGGAAAACTAAATTTAGTTTGCAGGAAGACACACACACACACACACACACACGCGTGCGCGCGTGCACACACACACACGCACGCATGCATGCACGCACACACGCACACACATGCACACGCACACACACACACACACACACACACACACACACACACACATATATATATATATATATATATATATATATATATATATATATATATATATATAAACATAATTTTGATATTTTGAATAAGGAAACTAACAGTGCTCTTACTAGGCATATTTTTAATATTTTCTAACTATTCTTTTTTGTTTTCTGTTTTGGAATGGACACAGGTTTTACCATAAGGGCAGTCTCTGAGAGGAGTATTTGGAGAACAGGGAGCTTTGATGGCAATTAAGGTTTAATGCCAATTCTCCACCAGGTTTAAATGACACTCTTTCCTTTGCAAGTGTGTTGAAATTAAGGCATTTAAAACATGAAATCTCTATTTTAATCTTTTAATTTTAAGTTAGAATTGGGAAGTTTTAAATTTTTTTATCAACTTACTGTGAATGTAATCAATGAAATTAAATTGTGTCATATGACTAAGGTGAGGTTATTTAATGAGATTTTTTATGGCAGTGTTTCAGTTCTGAGGAAATCCCTGATTTGTAAGGATGAAAGTGCTTAACCTTTATTGTTTTATGCTCCAATAAAGTGATTACTGCAAGCAACCCAGTTCTTTGGATGTCTTTACTGGATTTTGGGCTTATCTTAGGCATCTTTACTTTAAGTATGAATCAGTGCCAAATTCCAATCTCAAAATGAGCAGCTACAGTACAAACATGCACAAGCATCCCTACTGCATTTGTGCAATGGAAAGCCCAGAGAGGCACTTGCAAATAAAGACAGAGGTATTTTATCAAACAGCAATGAATGTGTGAAACATGGCAGCAAGATTTGCCCTGTAAAACGCTCAGCCTGTTTACACTTTTTCACATGGTCAACACTGACAGGTTCAATGGCTTGGCTTGCTATCCTTAGTGTTTTGCAGGTTAAATAGGATGACTTGGCACAGAACCTTCTGGAATTACACACTGTAAGAAGTTAGTTGACCAATTTGGAAATCAAACATAAGGAAGAAACAATGCATAATTTTCAGTCAAGGTGATTATTTGCCAGTGCTTCAGAACTCCTTTTTTAACCCTTTTCATCACACAAGAATGGGAATATACTTCAGACAGGCCTGTATGTGTGTAACTTAAGGAAGTCCTCTAAAATGCTTTCCCAAAAAAAAGCATTATTATTGTTTGCAAATGTATGTCAGATGGATAGATTTTCATGAGCTGATTAATACAAGTTTGGGCATGATACATACATACTTCACTACACATACTGTCCTAAACACAGAGTTGAGATACGCTGGGAGGGAAGATGATTTTAACTTAAGTATTCTGCCCATCATAGATATGCAAGAGCATTTTCATTCATTATCATAATTATCCTGCTTAAACAACTACACACACATTCAACTGTATTTCATAAGTAAATCATTTATGAGATATGCTGCTTAGAAAAATGTATCTGTCAAATCATTAGAGACATTTCTTGCAAGAAGCATAATTATGATAGCCATTTGTATGAAATGTTGCCTTCCTAATCAAAGTGTTGTAAGAAATTGCATTCTGACACCCTTTGAAAAAATAATTGCTATTTGGATTTGAATACATAAAGTGAGTTCAGCTCTTAACTTTTCCATGGTTATGTTTTTTTGTGGAGTTATTTTGGATTATCATTTTATTATGTATTTGGATTTGAACCCTGGAGCACCTGTGTTCAATCTCTAAAGTCAGAGTACTTACACCGTGTGCTAAAGAGACAGTTCCGCATTAGGTTGGTATTCTCCATTCGGTACTGTCCAGAGTGCTGATGTCTGCACATTGGCACTAACCATACTTGCACTATAGAAAGCTTCCCAAATAAAATTTGTCACTTTTTCCTTAAGCAGGAAAGCTTGATTGCATGCTGCTCAACAACAACTAACTGCACAAGACAAGAAACAGGGAAAAAAAGTATATCATGTTCTCATGAAAGTAAGTTATACATATGGTGTAATACTTTTTGCATTCCTTTCATACTATATGGATTTGAACCACAAAGAAACTCTGTTAATGGGCCAAAGTCACTGCATTTGCAGCTTCTGCCACAGAAACAGGTATACAGAATGTGCACATCACTCACTCATTAGAAATGCTATGTACTGATGTCAAAAGATTACATTTTGTGTCTTTCGGCTTTTCCCGGTTAGGGTTCACCACAGCGGAACTCAGGTCTGCTAATGATTGGCAGTTGATTTTTACGTACTGGCTTGCCAGGCCTGATGCACAACCTTCAACGAAGGTACGCCCATTCACGCATGTCTCCACGCAGAAGATGATCTAGCTGAGAATCGAACCGGACAGCGTCTTACTGTGAGGTGACAATGCTACCACATAAATTTAATTATTTACTCTTTCCTTCACCTAAGAATCAGTTAGACCTGCTACATACACACAATGTCCCTCTCAAAGATGAATTAACCTCTCTTGATGCTCCTCATGGTTTGCTGCAATGTCTACAGCAGTTGTAAAATACAGGAAAAAGAGAAGAACAGACAAGAAAGCATATTGAATAACAGTTTTGACAGAATACTGTATTCTGTATCATTTAATACAGATGGATCAGTATACTTACACAAGTGAAGAATGTCACCAATTCTAAACTCTTCCTCCCATCAGCTAAGGAGGTCCTTCTTGCACTATTTTAGGTCACTATAGTGGTGATGACAAATCTCCCCAGTGCATGGGATGCCAGTTGCACTAGAGACAGTCGTGATTAACTTGTTTCAAGACTCAGTCTTTACTGAGACCCAGTATAATTCCCCTGCAGCAGCCTACAGCTGTAGCGCTTCACAAGGAGTGCCATAAAAATCCTGGACTCTTCAACACCCCACCTCTGTGCCCTTATTTTAGCATAATTATCTCTCGTACTAGTCAAGTAGCAACTCTAAATATGAGAGATGGGGAAGTTACAGGAACAATTGACAAAGCCCGTAGTCAAAATTATACAAAATGAATACGTTGATTTCAGTATTTACAACTTTAGCAGTTTGCTTTTGGACAAAGAACATTTCTGCCTGCAAAGCATTAAATATTACTAGAAGATTTAATTGATTTGAAACTATATACTAAACAGCTTAATCTTGCATGGTGGTTTTGTAAAACCCCTGTTACTAACAATTGTAGCATGCATAAAGTTCCTATGAAAAGGAGTGCATGCAACCATTCACTACACCCTACCATCCAATTATTTGAAAATAAAGATGCTAAATATATTAGAGGGTTGCTTAGTAAACATCAGACTAAGCAAAGTTACAACTTGTCACTCCAAAAAGCCCATTTATTATTTGATCTTAGTGATAATAGGGATATTTGTGTCATGAAACCTGATAAAGGTGGTGGGGTGATAGTAATGCACTACATTATCTACATTTCATGTATGAGTGGTGTTTTAGGGAATGACACAGTAGTGTATCAAGAAATGAACTGAATATTTCATACAGTAAAACTGATTGTCTATTGTATGATATGCTTCAGCAGGGGAAGATTGATAAAGATGTTTACAGCTTTTGTCTTAATAGGAAACCCTATATTCCCAGTATATTTTGGATCCCTAAGTCGCATAAAAATTTGTCTAACCCTCCTCTAAGACCAAATGTGGATGCAACTGTCTCTGAAACATCCAACATAGTGAAATAGATAGATTTTAAGTTAAAACAGGTTATTAGCGAAGTCCCATATTTACTTAAGGACTCCTGGGATGTTTTGACCCATGTGCAGAGTGAATCATTCAATGAAAACTTAATGTTTATCACCATTTATGTGTACAATCTTCTTTCTGTTATACCCTATAATGTTGGATTAGAATGTTTTTTGAATTAATGGTTGGGATTCTGCTGATTTTAACACAGAAGACACAAGTTTTGACATAATTAATGGAAGTGTTTTAACTGTATTTTTTGAAGAGGAAGTTTAGCAGCAGAAAACAGGGGTAGCCATGGGGGTGGATTGCATTCTGATTTATGCAAACTTAATCATGGTGTACTAGGAACAACATTTTATCTTTAATTCAGTATTTAAAGATTGTTGGAATCTTTCTAGATGATAGTTACTTTTGAGTAGATTCTATTGACAAACTACAATTTATTAATTATATTATCACAACTACAGAATTTTTTAGATTTACTTATATTTATTCATATTATGAACTTATTTGTTTAGATGCTGAGATTTCTAAGGACTATCAGTTAACTAAGTGTGTTGCATCTCTTTATAGGAAACCCACCTATTCAAATTCCTTTTTTGTATTTCTCTAGCTGTCATCCATATTTTCATAGGTTCATAGGTTCATACCATATTTCTCTGTAAATAAGCCCTAACCAGAGAATAAGGCCTAGCATGGTTTTCCAGGGTGATCATGATATATGCTGTACCCCAAAAATAAGCCCCAGTTAAGATCATCAACAACACACAATGGACGTGCTGAATTATAAAATAATAATATTATTGATACCTGTTGATTGAGGTTATCGTACTTTGCTCGCAATTTTCAGACCATTCAGACACCCAACTTCTTCTCTTTGCAAAAAGTCATAAGATTCTTTCCCCGGGAGTCCTCCATGATTCTTACTGCAACCCTAACCCTCACTCACACTTGAGGTTTGAGATCCTTGGCCCATAAACACTGGCAAGTGTACTTTGATTGGTCAGTATAGACAACGACGAAACGGCGCACTTGATAATGAATGGGTGTGGTTGTGTCTTCTTAACTGTCACCATTTTTGTTGTCAAACTCCTGTCTCATAAGTCTTCAATTAACCCCCCCCCAGACAAGATGAGTGCAACAAGAATGAGCTATTCCGTCGAGTACAAGAAAGGAACTGTGAAGGACTCCTGGGGAAAGAATCTGATGTCTTTCTGCAAAGAGAAGAAGATGGATCTCCGAATGGTCTGAAAATAGTGAGCAGAGTATGATAACCTCAGTCAACAGGTGGAAGAGGGAAATCCTAAGAAGTGCAAGTGTGGATCATGTTGGTAACCATTATTTCCTGAGCTGAAAGACTTCATCTGTGAATGGATTGCTAACAGGAGAGCAAAGGCTTTGGTTGTGTGCAGGGCTGATATTCAAGCATTTGGCCTTGCTATGGCACCACAGTTAGAAATATCCCCAGAAGAATTCAAAGCATCACAACATTGGCTGAATGGCTTCCTTCAACGATATGAACTGTCTCTAAAAAGATCGACAACACTGTTCAAGCTGGAAAATACTGAAGATATTAAACATGCACTTGCATTCAACTCCTTTGTTGATGGCATCGACTTTTCTAAATACCAGCTCTCCAACACGATTGCTATGGATGTATCTGCAGTGTTTATGGGCCAAGGATCTCAAACAACAATTGATCAGAGGAGTGCCTAGTCAATCTACATTCCCTCCACTGGTTACAAAAGTGCACGTGTTACTTATATTTTGGCAATTCATCTAGATGGAAAGAAAACTCCTCCTCTAATCATTAGTAAGGCCAAGAAAGATAAGATTGAACATGTTTCAGGCATTTACATTCTTGAAACCGAAAAATCCTGGTGCACACAATCAGTTATAATGAAGTGGGTCAATGTAATACTGCCACTTGTTTTGCAAGGTGGCAAAAAAGGTCTGCTAGACTGGGATTCAGCCAGCACTCACCGTGCTAAAGACATGAAGAACTTCCTTGCACAGTGAAGAATAGACCAAAGAATGATTCCTGCAGGAATAACTGCCTATCTCCAAACTCTTGATATTGCAATAAACAAGCCATTCAAGGACCATTTGCGCATGGAACTCAATGACTACATTGAAAATAGAATGGAGAGAAATCAGCATGGAAACTTTGTGAAGCCTAGCCTTCAAGGGGTTGTGACTTGGGTGAAGAATTAATGGGATAAAATCAGTGACAGGTGTGTTGCCAATGCACTACGAGCAGGCTACTTGGACAATCAGTGCTCATTTAAGGAGAGCTCTATTGCTAGGCATGACAGATTGGGGCCAATGGTTCTACAGGAAATGGAGCTGCAAGAAATACAGGCTGGAATTCAGGGGTTGGAGACTTATGACAATGTTCCAGAAGATGACAAGACTGTATTTGAATAACTTTTCCATTATTGGGGCAACAGAATGGATTGGTTCTGCTTTCAGCTGCCAGCAAGCTCTTGTCAGTTTTTTGACATTATTGTATTAAGGTAACGTTTCATTATCAAGGGGTAATTACAAAGTAAGGCCACTAGTTCCCTGACTTCATTTTTATGACTTGCCATCATTCTTCTCTTATGGTTTGGGTAAGGAATAAAGAAAGCATCACCACTCAAAACGTGGTAGTTATTCACTTGTTTTATTCCCCTCCTCCAATACACATGTATTGAGATTTTTCTGCACTTTCTGTTAAGCATGAAATATTGCACTGTGAAAGCCAAGGTGTAGATATTCTGAAGCTGAAATGTTTGCTGCACCGTTTATGTAGGATTCTCACACAACTGCTAACATGTTATCTAGAACTGTTGCCCAATAATGGAAAAGTGCCAAATAAATGTCAATTTGTGTACATGAATAAATGTTGATTTGTGCACATAAATAAATGTCGATTTTTGTACATGAATAAATGTAGATTGGTGTACAGGGGGTAAATAAGGCATCCCCTGATAAGTCCTAATGCATATTTCAGTGGGGGAAAGGTATAAGACCCAGTCTTATTTTCAGGGAAATAAGATAGGTGTGTACTAGGCTAATGGCCCTGGAGCCTTTACAAGCCTAACCCATAGAAGTGCCCTGGCATCGTACCACCCGACGTTAGTTCCCAGTGCCTCTATCAAGTAGAGCCACTGGAGTGATCCCAGGGTGAACTTTCTATTACCCATCCACTCATCAAGATGTCTCTTGAAGAGGGACAGCAAGGTGCTCTACTTGACATGTATGGGAAGTCTATTCCAGAGCATGGGTGGTCTCTGGGTGAGGAACCTGTCCCTCCAGCATGTTTTGTTGATTGTGGTAATGAGGCTGAGGTCTCTGGAGCATGTGATGTGGAGGGATTGGGATTTCTCTAGATGTAGCATTTCTAACAGAGCTGGGTCAGGCATGGCTTTGTAAGTCAAGCAGAGATCACTTCTAAGTAGGCGATATGAGACAGAGAATATCTGGAGCCTTTAGAGACTGTCCATGTAGGACATGTGTTTAATGTCTAGGATCCCCTTTGTGAGGTACTTCTGTGGCCTCTCCAGCTGTTGCAGATGTCTAGAGAGGTACATGCCAAATGGAGCATTATACATGATGACTGGTCTAATGAAGGAAGAGTAGAAAGAGATGATAACCTCTTTCTTCCTGGATGCAAAACCCTTGGTAATGAGATGTGCCACATAGAAGGACTTTCTGACCACAGTGGCAATGTGGTGATCGAAGGAGAGGTTGCTGTCAACCTGCATCCTTAGATTTCTCAGAACACCTTTAGTGTTCAGTGGGCTCCCATCGATGTGGTAATTAGTGGGAACTGAGTTTTTACCAAAGGGGATGATGATGCATTTTTTGGCATTAAGCTTAAAGGGACAATCCCAGGGATTTTTTGTTTTGATTCTGGTCTTTGTTTACATTTTCAGTCTGGCTTTCTGGGCATGTCCTAACTTTGGCTGCAGGGGTTGGGGGAGGGTGCTTACAGGAAGCTTCAGAGAAGTTAGGCAGATTCCTCATCAAATTGCAGTTGTACTCACAACAGCTCTCACTGAGTCATTCATTAGTTTCAACTGTCCTTTTTATCCTCAGAAAAGCTAGCTTTTCAGGAATGTTATGACTTTACTTGCTAATACCCTGCAGGAAAGCATCTGAGCAGTGCAAAGTTAAAACATTGATAAACAAGAGTTTTCAGTTAATTTTATTTCATATTTTATTTTGTGCTGTTCTCATGCATTTCCTACTATACGTGCTATACGATGCATGTCCTACTATACGTGCTATACGATGCATGTCCTACTATACGTGCTATACGATGCATGTCCTACTATACATGCTATACGATGCATGTCCTACTATACATGCTATACAATGCATGTCCTACTATACGTTCTATATGCTACATGTTGGTGACTTAGTGGTATTTATTGGTTGCACTGTATGATATTCCCTTAAGCAATTTTATTTCTCTTTCCACCTTACAACTGTATGCATTTGTACTTGATTCTACTGTTATCTGTAGACAGGTAACTGAAATGATACAGTGTGGGTTTTTTGTTTTCATCATGTCTCTACTGCCTGACCAGTGGCTAATTCCCTGTCTGACAGTCCTTAGTCTTACAGGGCACTTTTCAAACTGTTGTTGCCATTCCAAGTTACTCACATGAAGGCAACATCAGAGCAGTGACACAACTAGTATCCTACCCTCTTCACTACCTCATTCTCCAATACTTTGCCCTTCATAGCAAATAAACACAAAATAGATCATTTTCCATTTATGTGTGTTGTGTCCTGACTTCATATACTGCTTTTGCACAATTATATACAGAGTCACTGTAGGGCTGCCACATCTCCACTTGCCCAAAGTGGGATTTTTGTACGAAAATGTGAGATTTTGTAGGACAAACCACACCTACAACCAGTGCAAAGGACTGGACTTCAGTTTACTGCCAAAATAAAAGCTAATTTTTTTTAGAATTTGATTTATTTATACTGTTTCATATAATATTTAAGTGTTTCAAAGACACAGTAATGGATTTATGCATGTATTGAAGGAAATGTAGGAAACATTTTTGTCCTAAAATTCTCAGCAATTTCCTGTGGGATCAGTAAAGTATTTCTGATTCTGATATTTGACACTGTTGATGTTTTTTCACAGGACACAACTGCCCAGGCAGTGGCTGTCTTGCATAAAGTGGGACATGTGATAACCCTATGTTACTGACATTACTACAGATATGCAGCACACATTGGAAATCTGTTCTGTAAAATAGTGATGGTCAGTGCTGCAATATAACCATTCCTTAATACCGTGCTACCTGACATTATGTCTAGATCAAAAATTATCTTTTCAGTACAATGGTTATGTTCTCACTTTGTTATAGGGGGATATTAAACACAAGGGTCCATCCGTCTTTTGACTGTATTACTGAGATTATACATTATATTCTTTAATCAAATGTCATTAAATGCATAAATAAATAATAAATGTACTTGAGACAGTGCAGCTATGCCCTAATACACATGCTATTCCTGATCATACTGTGTTGTGCTTTTCTTCCTTTTCATCATCACTCTCTGCTACAAAAGTATTGTCATGTGCTTCAGTTTGTAAGCTATGTCTAGCACTGATTTTTTTTTTTTTTGGCTATGCTTAACAGCTATCTAGACCACTATATAT
>NC_056746.1:1569383314-1569415814 GCF_019279795.1 Protopterus annectens
TCATGCAGAGGCTGCCTATATCTCCAAACTGGAAGCCATGCACTCTCCAGCCAAGACTGGAATAGCTGGTCAAGAGGAGAAGGTCAACACCTGCACTACACCACATGGAGCACATAGCCCTCCAGAACACCCACCATCACATCCCTCACATAAAAACACAAACCACACATCCACCTTTGCAGAGGCCCTCAACAGAAATCTACCCAAGCAGCAGAGACGTCCAAGGCAGAAATGCACTCGACCACCACAACACAGCACAAACCACAAGACACATAGCTCACCTACACAGTGTGCCCCCCAACCTAAGCCCATAAGGCAAAACAACTTGCCCAATACAATAATCATAGGTGACTCAACAGTGAGGCACACTGATGTCCCACTCACTAGGTTGAATATGGAGAAGGTAACAGTCAGCTGTCTATCAGGTGCCAGAATATGACACATAACACATGCACTCAGGTCACTACACAACAAGTACAAGTATGACTCTGCCATTGTCCATGTGGGTGTGAATGACCTGAGATGCACCTCCCTAGACTACATGAAAAGAGACATGGTGGAGCTCTCAGATTATGTGGCCCAGGCAGGTATGACCCTAGCCCTGAGAAGCATCCTACCATCGCCCAGAATGATACCACAGTACAAACAAAAAAATGATTGCCTTCAACAATTGGCTAAGTTTCTGGTGTCATTCTAAGGGGATCCAATATCTGTCTGCTTGGGATGACATGATTGACAGACCTCGATGCTTTGCCAGAGATGGCCTGCATCTGTCACCCCTGGGTTTCTGGCTACTGACTAAGGCTTTTGCCACCCCATATTATGTCTTTTTTAGGCAGTGTTCCAAAGACCAAATAACCACTGTAACAGCTATAAATAAATGCAACCTGAGGGTCATGCTGCTCAACTCTAGAAGTCTAAATCTCAAGATGCACTCGCTTGAAGCACTCCTCAAAATGGAGAACATCGACATTTGTGATGTAACGGAGACCTGGTTTAAAGCAGCAGAAAGCACCCCTGTGCTACCAGGCCATAACTCATTCCACACCTTTCAGCCCCAAAACATGGACCAAAGCTCCAAAGGTGGCGGTGTCTCCATATTCATAAAGGATATGCACACCTGCAGACTAGTAGCTCAGCATAACGCATCTGAGATACTCCAGGTACAACTAACATTGGGTAAGATGATGACTCAGGTCGTACCCTGCTATAGGTCTCCAACCATGTCCCAAGACTCTCACTCCACATTCCTAAGCACTCTGGAAACTATTAAGATCCAACTCAACACTCTCATACTAGGCAACTACTTCAACGACCCCTCCATCAGCTGGGAAAACTACTCATGCACCAATGCACTGGCCCAATGCTTCCTGGAATTCATCATTTCCAATGCCCTGGACCAAGTCATTCTTACCGCCACTAGAGGAAGCAACATCCTTGACCTGGTTATTACTAACATGGGCAACCATTGCTCTACACCGGTAGTGAATTCCTCCCTGGTTAGATCCAATCACAAACTAATCACCATGGAAATCCACATCTCACCCTCATGCCTCGCAAAGGTATCCACTATGAAAAACATCTCCAAAGCTGACTTTGTACTCCTAAAAACAGAGGTGGCTAAATTCACGGCACCCATGCCAATGGAAAATAGATGCATGACTGCCAAATCATACACCAATGCACTGCACAAACACGTACATAAATGCATGGAGCTAGTCATACCCAACAGAACCAAGATGCTGTCCTTCAAAAAAGAAAGCCAGTCTGGTGGTCACCTGCCATTAATAAACTCTGCAACAGAAGGAAGAAACTGTTGCAGAAAAAGGTGAAGTCCCAAGACTGGAAAAATTCCCTTATTAGCTTTAACAAAAAGTTGAGATCCCTCATCAAAACCTCCAAAGCCAACTATAAAGGCAGAATTGCGGCAGACACTAAAAACAACCACAAAGCCTTCTATAGTTATATCAAGGATCTCCATGGCAATACCCAGATTTGCTTTGAGTTACTGCACAATGGTATCTCTTATACTGAGCCAACAGATATTGCCAACATACTGGCCGCAGATTCAGTGCCAACTTTACCCCCCCCCCCCACTAAAAGAGCAATCTCAATACCTGAAAAATGCCAGGCACCAAACATTACTGCAGCACAGGTTAAAGCTACATTGTCTAAGGCCAAGAATACAGCTTCCATAGGAACTGACAATAGCCCTGGTTGTGTTCTACATGAATTACAAAGTTCACTGGCAGCACATCTGTGTGCTCTGTTCACTCACAGCCTCATCTCAGGCTTTGTCCCTACCAAATGGCACACTGCTACAGTCATCTCTCTCCATAAAGGAAGAGCGACTACAGACCCTGGAAATTATCGCCCCATTAGTCTTACTAGTCTTATATATAAAGCTATGGAGTGCATAATCATGGACCTAATTAACAAGGATATAGGGAATCTCAGCAAACTAGGCATCAACCCCTATATCGTTAGGTGAGTTGCAAACTGGCTCACAGCTAGAACCCACAACGTGAAAGTAGTGGACTCTAAGTCAGACTGCCGACCAGTCACAAGTGGAGTTCCACAGGGACCGGTCCTGGGACCTCTCCTGTTTGGCATCTACTTCTCAGAAGTCCATGCCAACAGGGAGGGACTATAGCTGACCAAATTTGCAGATGACTACAAGCTGGGAGCCATTATTAGCTCCCCAAGTGATGCAGACATCCTACAGAAAGGCCTTACTGAGATCAGTGACTGGTGTTAAAACTATGGCCTTAAGCTTAATGCCAAAAAATGCATACTCATCCCCTTTGGGAAAAACTCAGTTCCCACTAATTACCACATTGATGGTAGCCCACTGAACACTGAAGGCATTATAAGAGATCTGGGGAAACAGGTTGACAGCAACCTCTCCTTCGACCACCACATTGCCACTGTGGTCAGAAAGTCCTTCTGTGTGGCACATCTCATTACCAAGGGTTTTGCATCCAGGAAGAAAGAGGTCATCATTTTTCTCTACTCTTCCCTCATTAGACCAATCAAAGAATATAATGCTCCATTTGGCATGTACCTCACTAGACACCTGCAACAGTTGGAGAGGCCACAAAAGTACCTCACAAAGAGGATTCTAGGCTTTAAACACATGCCCTACATGGACAGACATAAAAAACTCTGGCTATTCTCTATCTCATATCATCTACTAAGAGGCGATCTTTGCTTGACTTACAAAGCCATGTCTGACCCAGCTCTGTTAGAAATGCTACATCTAAAGAAATCCCAATCCCTCCACACCACATGCTCCAGAGACCTCAACCTCATTACCACAATCAACAGAACATGCTGGAGGGACAGGTTCATAACCCAGAGACTACCCATGCTCTGGAATAGACTTCCCATACATGTCAAGCAGAGCACCTCACTAGCACTCTTCAAGCGAAATATTGATGAGTGAATGGGTAATAGAAAGTCCCCCACCCCCACCCCGGGGATCACTCCAGTGACTCTACTTGATAGAGGCACTGGGAACTAATGACAAGTGGCACAATGTCAGGGCACTTCTATGGGTTAGGCTTGTAAAGACCCAAGGGCCATTAGTCTAGTACACTCCTATCAACCTATGAACCTATGAAATGAAATTGAGTTGTGTCATATGACTAAGGTGAGGTTATTTAATGAGATTTTTATGGAGTGTTTCAGATCTGAGGAAATCTCTGATTTCAAAAGGATGAAAGTGCTTAACTTTTACTGTTTTTATGCTCCAATAAAGTGATTACTGCAAGCAACCCAATTCCTTGGATGTCTTTACTGGATTTTGGGATTGTCTTAGGCATCTTAATTCTAAGTATGAATCAGTGCCAAATTCCAGTCTCACAATTAACAGCTACAGTACAAACACATACAAGCATCCCTACTGCATTTGTGCAATGGAAAGCCCAGAGAGGTACTTGCAAATAAAGACAGAGGTATTTTATCAAAAAGCAATGAATGTGTGAAACATGACAGTGAGATTTGCCCTGTGAAATGCTCAGCCTATTTATACTTTTTTATGTGGTCAGCACTGACAGCTTCAATGGCTAGGCTTGCTATCCTTGGTGTTTTGCAGGTTAAATAGGATGACTTGGCACAGAACCTTCTGGAATTACACACTGTAAGAAGTTAGTCGACCAATGTGGAAATCAAACATAGCGAAGAAGCAATGCATAATTGTTAGTCGAGGTGATTATTTGTCAGTACTTCAGAACTCCTTTTTTTAACCCTGTTCATTACACAAGAATGGAAATATACTTCAGACAGGCCTGTATGTGTGTGACTTAAGGAAGTCCTGAAAAATGCAATTTCAAGAAAGAAGCATTATTACTGTTAGTAAATGTATGTCAGATGGATAGACTTTCATGAGCTGATTAATACAAGTTTGGGCATGATACATACATACTTCACTACACATACTGTCCTAAACACAGAGTTGGGGTACGTGGGGAGGGAAGATGATTTTAACTTAAGTATTCTGCCCATCATAGATATGCAAGCACATTTTCATTCATCATCATAACTATCCTGCTTAAACAACTACACACACATTCAACTGTATTTCATAAGTAAATCATTTATGAGATATGCTGCTTAGAAAAATGTATGTGTCAAAGCATTAATGAGACATTTCTTACAAGAATCATAATTATGATAGCCATCTGTATGTAATGTTACCTTCCTAATTAATGTGTTGTAAGAAATTGCATCCTGACACCCTTTGAAAAAATAATTGCTATTTGGATTTGAATACATAAAGTGAGTTCAGCTCTTAACTTCTGCGTGGCTCATTTTGGATTATCGTTTTATTATGTATTTGAACCCTGGAGCACCTGTGTTCAATCTCTAAAGTCAGAGTACTTAAACTGTGTGCTAAAGAGACAGTTCCACATTAGGTTGATGTTTTCCATTCAGTACTGTCCAGAGTGCTGATGTCTGCACATTGCCACTAACCCTATTTGCACTACAGAAAGCTTCCCAAATAAAATTTGTCACTTTTTCCTTAAGCAGGAAAGCTTGATTGCATGCTGCTCAACAACAACCAACTGCAGAAGGCAAGAAACAGGGAAAAAAGTATATCAAGTTCTCATGAAAGTAAGTGATACATATGGTGTAATAAGTTTTGCATTCCTTTCATACTATATGGATTTGAACCACAAAGAAACTCTGTTAATGGGCCAAAGTCACTGCATTTGCAGCTTCTGCCACAGAAACAGGTATACAGAAATTGCACATCACTCACTCATTAGAAATGCTATGCACTGGTATCAAAAGATTACAGAAATTTAATTGTTCACTCTTTTCTTCACCTATGAGCCCTGTTTGCACTCTGTTAAGCAATGCGGAAATTACACAGACAAAAATATTTATATTCCACACAACAAAATACAAGATGCATTTGTACATTTCTTGCAAAAATGCCAAGTAGTATGGGGTTTCAAGCTGGATTCAAGCTCTGTACCTTCTTTTCTGTTTCTTTTAAATCATTTAATTTAACCCATGTGCTACCCTGATACTCAGATGCAGTGTATAATCTCTTCTCTTACTGCTGTTCAGAGTGCTGTAGCAAAATGCACCTGTACAACTCTAAAATATACTGCTGATGGCATGACAAATTAAATGTCTCAGTTTGCACCTTGGGCAGAGGACTATCATTCACTCCGAAATTCTGCCAGTCATTAGTGCGCTTTGCCAAAACCCACACAAATGAGCAAAAAAAATGAAATAAAAAATTCCAGTATTAACAAATATCAGGGAATATGAATGAAAAGGCAGGATTGTGAAGTTTCCCCGATCTGTGTGTGTTACAACCTGATCATATGCTTAGAAAACATGCATTAACTCTGTCAGACACCACACTATCTGGAATTGAACCATCAACTGCAATAACAACACACAGTCTGCTGTGTTTTTTTTATCCGTGTTTGCCACCAACACAGGACCAGAAATTGCTCATTTCTCATTTGCCTGAACATGTATAGATCAATGTGACATTAACAAATACATTATGCTTATGATAGCACCCACCATTTCAATGTCAGGTTGCCAACACTGCCAGTTATTTCTTCTCTTTATTTTCTGAGCATCTTCCCCTCCTCTTAGCTTATCTACAGAAATGCAATGTCATGGTCATTTATTTGCATCTTTGTTTCTATGTGTAATATAGCTGATGAGCATTTCAGACAGATTTTAAGCAGAGGATGGACAGCGTGCTCTTAATACAAGGTTATCAGTGTTGTTAAAGTTGTTCTCAAAGCTCTCAAGGTGCTTACACCTTTTTATTGGAAGGCTACTCTGCATGATACAAACACATGAGAGGGAACAGTCACTTCAGTATTGCTTGTTGTTGTTGCATCCAGAGCAATCAGTGACACTTGTAAGCCATTAGCAGCTAACAAGACCTCCCCACAGTCCTAAGGCATGTGCATGCAACTGTGTAGCTACCTACACCATGTTTACATTCCCTACACCAACTGATTTTATGGTATTCAGGAATGCTAATGATTTCCCACCTCACTTGTATCTTCACACCATTGAAAGTTGTACCATATCAGGTTCATAGGTTCATAGTTACTACTAAGCTAATTGCCCTTGTGGGCCATTTTAAGCTTAGCCAATTACCCCATGTGAGAATCAAACCCTGCACCTTGTGCATGTAAGGTAACCGCCTTAACCATTATGCCACCCTCCACCATCAAAGATCAGATCTCTTTTCTTTCCCATCTTCACATTGCTAGACGGCTGAATCTACACTATAGAAAGGTAGTGGTGTAGCTATGGAAGTGGAAGGAGGGGAGACTAATTGGATACAGACAGAACATTACTGCTAGTTACTTGCAGGAGATTGTTCTGTAGATAACTGTACTGGTTCATAAGTTATGTTTGTCCTCCACGCAAAGTGCCTACATGTTCATATTTTAAATAGGATAGATTACTGTGCAGCTAAACTAATAGCAGATAAAGTCTTACCACAAAAATATAGAGCAAAGGAGGAAAGGAAGGGAAGACATCAAATGTCATAATGGAAGTACTGAATAGAGAAAACTGTAAAATAATTAAGACAAGAAGTGTCATTGTTAAAAGACTATGGAAGAGGGAGCAGATCAACAAGAATATTCAGAAAGATAGATGTGATAAAAGCAACGTGCAGTATCAAAACAGACCAGGATCTATCATATACTATTGCAAATGATAAACTAAATATACCAGCACAACCAGATAAACGTGGATGATATGCAGGTAAATATAAAGAAAAAACAAAATAAGTAATTCACTGATGACCCAAAAACGTTTTATAGTGAACTGAGATACAAAGCAAAAGGAATAGAAATGCTACAAAAAAAGAAGAAATAGACACATTTTGGAGAAATAATTATGAAGACCCTGTAGAAAATAGCACAGATGCTGAATGGATAGAAAAATTTAAAGAAGCAGTAAGGAATTCAAATGTGCAGGATGTGAAATGGGATGAAGTAAAAGCCAAAGAAATTGAAACAAAATTTAGAAAAGCTCTTAAATGTAAAACCTCAGGCTCAGATGTGGTGCCTAACTTTTAGCTAAAACTATTAAGATCTTTACACAGAAATTTAGCCCTGAGTATTAACTACTTATAAGCCCATCTTGCACAAACACCAACCTGGTTAACAACAGAAAAAAAGGTACTTCCCCTTAAGAGTGAACCTGTAAGCTATTCTGATTACACTGCCATTTACAAAATATTTGGAAATCATCCCCAGGATTCAGCAAGCTCTGCACAGTGTGCAGGAATAATGCAAGAGCTGCTGCACGCAATATGGCTGACGAGAGATCCAGGAATGAGCTCCCGGGCCGTGCACAAGTGCTCCTACACTATTCCTGCAATGACACAGGTCCTGTACGCTAATCACCCAATTTGCAGGTGAAAACCATGAAAATGTGGTGAATTAGTGATCCAGGAAGCAGGCAGGCATCTGTACAGGAATAGTGTAACCTGCAGAAATGTATTCGGCTACTAACCAAATACATTTCTGCAAATTATAAAACGGAGGTATGACAGCTCCAAAGAAAGCATGTATTCAATGTAGCAGGCATGCCAATGGCCAAATAGATGGCCATTGGCATGGTAAATAGTTGCAAATTTATAAAAAATTACTTTTTTTTGGCCGATTCCATCCATTTAAGCATAGGGCAGCAGTGCGCAAACGGGACCGGCCCGAAAATAAAAAAAAATAGAAAATAAGCTTTAAACCAAAATCAGCATTCTGCCATAATAGTCAGTGGAATGCAGAAGACAATAATACCATTGAATATTGGTTATGAAGGGAGAAGGCTGAGTGTCAGTCTTGTAACCATGCATTAGCAGTCAGTTTTATGCAAATGAGGGGATTGATACTGAATCACAGATTTCCCCTCAGTGTTAGCTAGCAGCCAACTGTGTAAGGGCTGCAACACCATGGTGCAAGCCTAAGAGGTAGATGACCTCATAAGGGGGAGTGTCATGCATGCTGTAAGCTTATTGGAGCTCTGTGGCCTGTGTTTGCCCTTAGCTAAGCACAGTTAAGGAAGGGGGTGTGTCTGAGGCTCCCCATCAGTGTTTTTATTGCCTAAACAGGTGTGCGCACTGCTCACCAGGTTTTAAACAACAACAAAAAAAAAATAAATAAACAGGAAATAACAGCAATGTTCACATCTGAGCACTGGGTATGAGCAGTGTGCCTTGGGGTTTAAGCAGTGAGGAAATGGGAACGGGAAACAGCAATAGGAAGGCAATCAAGGAGAACTAGTATAGCTAGCAGGTGAAATGTATCAGAATCAGCCAATTACACAGACAGCAGCCCAGCCCAGCCCAGCACACTACTATAAACCATGTAAAATCCTTTCACTCTGGTTTTTCCCACAAACTCTACACCACCGGTGTACACAGACAGGGAAATTTTACCTGACAAAACTAACAAAATGATAGAGGCTGCTGTCACTCTCATACATCAATATGTGGAAAAGGCTGAGGGTGGTGAGGATGAGAATGCTGATGACCAACCCACAGTGAGGAGAAGGAGAAGAGTGTACAGACCCAGGGTAACCTACCAGGGGATACATGAGCTGGAGATAGTGGAGTGCTATAGGTTGGACAGGGACATCCTACACTAAATTGTTGAGCTGTGGCGACCACGCCTCACACACAGAACCACCAGAGGGGAACTCATCCCAGTGGATACCAAGCTATGTGTACGCTTAAGAATAATAGCCACAGATACCTTCCAAAGGCCAACTGGGGATATCATGGGGATCTCACAGGCATCAGCATCCAGGGTACTCCACCTGTTCCTGGATGCCATGTCAGCACATGCCAGTGAGCACATATATTTCCTCAACACCCATGAGGCATTGACCAGCAATATGTATCTCTTCCACCAAATAACAGAATACCCTGAGGTATTGGGTGCTATAGCCTGCATTCACATACACATCAAAGCACCACCTGGTGAGGGGGGTAGAGTCTATATAAACTGCAAGGGCTTCCCCTCCATCAACTGCCAGTTCTGCGATGCCCAGGGCATTATAATGAATGTGTGTGCTGACAGCTCTGGAAGCTATCATGACTCCCACATCTCACATATGACACAGCTGTACCATAGATTTTCCAGTGGGGACATCCCATATGGCCACCTAGTAGGGGATTCTGGTTACACACTGGAGCCGTGGCTGATGACACCTATCAGAAATGCACACACGCACAAACAAGAACCATAATAGAGTGTATGTCTGGGATGCTCAAGTCACAGTTCTGGTGCCTGGACATATCTGGTGGAGCCTTGCAGTACTCTCCAACTACATGTACACAAATTTTCACTGTATGTGCCATGCTACACAATATGATGCTGCAGAAACAGCTGCAGCAGGAACAGCACGGGGGAGGGCCACACAGCCCCCCACCATTGCCAAGGCCAGCACAGGCACATAGTGACTCGGAGGAGGAACAACCTGAGCCTGGCCATGTAGGCAGAAGAAGGCATGCCCAATATGCCCAGACTTTGGTAAAGAGGCAATGCATAGCACATACACTGACATGGTAATAACCTAGGGAATGACACCTCTCTCTGACTCGCACATACAGTAAAAGGGATGCCAAACATGACACTACCTGTGCTTTACCATGTATAGGGAGTGTACTATGTGCATCTGACATAGTCAGCCCTCCGGCACCATCCTAAATTCTGGCACAGCCACAAGTAACTCACTCTTCCTATCACTTGCTGAATGGAGTAGTATGTTCTGCTAGTTATACCTATGGCATGGATGTGAGCATGCAAGGGAATCGGGTGGCTGAATGGGATGGCAGAAGACAGTGGACACCTATATGGGCAGCATAGAATCCATAACAAATACTGGTGTCAACAAAGTAGGTAGTAATAGACAAGGTGACAAATCCCACTGCAGTACATGTGGTGGCCCAAATGTGCATCCACACATGCAAGTCAGTGAGGTTCACATACCCAACAACAGCCTCAGTCAACAGGACAGGTGTAGATGACCATAAAGAAAGGCTGTGCTAAGGCCTCTAACCCCCCTCCAGACCTACACAGACAAACTACAACAGGTCAGGTAGTTATATGTTAGTTCTGCAGGGTATGAAGTCTGAAACTGAAATATAGGTCAGTAAAGCCTAAGATCTGTACTCTACTGATATGCCTCCAGTCTGCATGATAGGTCAGAATACAAAATGAAATGGAAGCCAGTAGAGTACCTGAAATACCAGTACAGTCATAGAAAATGTTTACAGTTGTCAGGTCTGCCCCCTCCCCCAAAATCCTATGTAGAAATGCAGTAACATGTACGAGTGGGGTTAATAAAAGTGGAGCACAGATTACCTGAGCTGGCCCAGTTTACAGGATAGATTGTTGTATGTGTACAATATGCAGGGCTCTGTGTGTTAGGTTGTTGTGTGTTGTACATTGTGTGGAAGTGGTCAGCATGTAGGCATGGATAGAGGGTTGTGTCCTAGTGGCCTATGGCCACTACTGTCGATGACAGGGCCATGTTCTGACAACTGCAGTGCCAACCACAAAGCATCCCAGCAAGACCCAATTCAGCAGTCATCCATACTCATTGTTCAGATGTCAATATCTTTCACCATCTGAAAGATGGACATACCATGAATGTGAGCCCAAACATACACACAGTGCACAGGTGGAAGCACCCTAGACAGGGTACATAAAATGCAACTGTCAACTGCACACAGCTTTGGAATTGCACATACAGGTTAGAAGCACATTAGTTGTCTGTGTAATATGGAATACTGATGTATTCTGCCCAATCACCGACAGACCACAAAAGACACTGTTATGAAGTAATGAGAGAATGCCTATGTCCCCACACAAGGCAGCATAAGGGGAATGTCCCAGGTATATCTGAGAGTCAGCTGCAAGAAGCCTCTATATCACACATACACTCAGCTCACCCCACCATCATCCACAGGTTTTCACAGGTCATATCCCTGCTGTTGGGAATGAGTACAACATGACCCCCCACTTCTGTATGGGAATACCCACAGAATGCAGCATGCTGAAGAGGTGTGCTATGCAGGTGTGTCCCTAGCTGTAAGCAGCACCCTGTCAGCATCCAGACCAATTTATTAATATGGACAGTAACTATTGCCATCAACACCTCGCACACTACCCTGTCACCCCAGGGGAATCCAGTGGCTCGCAGCCTGGGACTGTAGGAGTGACAAAATGCACTGGCCTGCTACAAATGGCCTACATCACTACCAAATGCCCTACAGTTCTCTGTCAATGGCCTGTCCGTCATCCATACAGCCAATGTATGTTATCTCATGGGGTCACAAATAACAACATAACACAGTCCACAGAACACAAATGCAAGGCCATGATGACAAATCCCAGTAGCATGCCCACCATGTCCTACTGCATGAACTGTAGATCAACCCTTAAATAACATTGGGATGAAGGGACAACTATAGGGATACTTCACAGATATCACTCGCATAATGTTAGGAAAAGGATGGAATAACAGCATGGGGGATGTAGAAGTATGGAAGCCATGAAGTGTGTGAAGTCTGAAACTCTGATGTGTGCCCATACTATCCCTGCCTGCAAACCCAGTAATGGGTGGCTACAAACTCACTCATAAACCACAATGTGAAAGGGAACTGACCAGATATATGAGCCCTGCCTCTGGGTAACCTGGGTGAATCTGTACAGCTGAGAGGTATGGCCACAGCATGATATGGCAATTCTGTTATGTCAATAGATGTACAAGCAGGGAATCATCAGCCACCACAGTACCAAGGTGCTGGACCATTTATACAGATCCATCAGCAAGTGTCTGCAGCTAACCCTCCAGAATGGCATGAGTGTGCAAGATTATGTAGGCTGCAGACCACAATACTAGACACAGCTTCATTCATCTTGTATTTCCCAGGAAATAACTGTGAGCAAATAAGTATATCTGTTGGTAGTTGATGACATAATACATCACAGTGTAAAACAGTACATACCTGAATATCTATGCTAACACCAACCATGTAACACTAGCAGCACAGACAGCAATAGTTACAGTATCCCACTATCTGTCACACATTGTGACTCCATATTGTCAACCTATCTACAGATATCCTGCAGAAACAGGTTGCTAGCTGTAGGTGTAGAACACAAAATCCTGCACTGGAGTGCAACCTACTTAGAATGGATTCACACACTCAATACAAAAGGTCACACTGGGCATGCTCCTACACTTAGAGAAATGAAGCCCATGTCTGACAACAAAATACAGAAGATCATACTGGGCATGTTCCAACAACTAGAGAAATGAAGCTCATCTCTGACAAAAACAGTGGACTATACATAACTGTCAGTCACAGATGTCTCTGCACACATACTACATTGCACACCATTTGTGCTTTGCACACACATTGGATAGGACTATTCACACATATCCAAGGCCAACACACTATAATAGGTCAAACATACACACACACAGATGTGGGGAAGAGAGAGGCAGACAGTGACAGATTGCCACCATGAGTCCTGTCCCACCCGCCACACATCCCATTGGCCAATATCACATGATGTGCAGATATCAATCACAGTAGATATTTGCTTTTGGTAGCCCTCAGCCCTGTAGTGTCTGTGATGCTTGTGATAACTGTATAACATGATAGTACAAATCAGTATTCATCTGGCATTTGTATACCCAGTCCTGTCAAATTTAAAGTTGTGTGTGACTGAGTGTTGTGTGTGTGTTCCCAGAGGAATGGTTTATGGCCATTCACACACACTGCAATTCCCACAGCCCAAGTTATCACTCATGCTAATGTCAGTCACTTTGAAATAATCCTCTCGCCAATTATCAGCCCCATAATCTCCATGGTTCATGCGATAACTGTGCAATGCTATAGTATCACATACTAATTAGGTAGGAGGTCTAATCCCAGACATGGCAACTGTGAAACTCTGTGTGTAGAGATTAATGATTTTGAGGCCATTCATAGTCACTACACATCAAATTGCCCTACTTTAGCAAGCCTGCTGTCAGTCACCTTGAAATACCCCTTTGGAGAAGGGCTAGCTGTGAAAGCTAGGTGGCGTGTGCGATAACTGTGCAATGCTATAGCATAACATACTCCTCAGCTAGGAGTTCTAATCCCAGACATGGTGACCATGAAACTCTGTATGTAGAGATTAATGATTTTGAGGCCATTCACAGTCATTACACCTCCCATTGCCCTACTTTAGCAAGCCTGTTGATGTCAGTCACTTTGAAATACCCCTTTGGACAAGAGGCAGCTCTAAAAGTTCTGTGGTGCTTGCCATAACTGCAGAGCAATATAGTAGCAGTAACTTCACAGATATGGGTTTGAATCTTGTCTGTGGCAAGTGTGTGTGTGTGTGTGTGTGTGTGTGTGTGTGTGTGTGTGTGTGTGTGTGTGTGTGTGTGCATGAATGTATGTGTGCAATTCAAAGATTTTGACCTTATTTACAGCCAGTACACATCTCAGAGCCTAACTTTAGCAGTTCTGCAGATATCATCCACCTTACAAGTACCCATTGCCACCCCTCAGCCACGTTAGGTCAGTGGTGCATGTGGTAAATGTGTAACCATAATGGTCCATAAAGATTGTTTGATAGAGGTCTGACCCACACCCCTAGCAAATGTAAATGTATGATTAGGGTAAAATTATTTTTGGGATCTGTCACCCACTACATCTCCCAATGCTAGTATTTACAAGGGCTGGTGATGTTCCTCACCTTAGAAGTACCTTGGGACAACATCCATTTAATAAGCTCCATGGTGTATGAGATAAATGTGGTACACTGTAGTAGTAATACATAGCTAGATAGGGGTCTGAATCTCAGTACTGACAAGTGTGTGTGTGTGTGTGTGTGTGTGTGTGTGTGTGTGTGTGTGTGTGTGTGTGTGTGTGTGTGTGTGTGTGTCTGTGTGTGTCTGTCATAAGTATCCTGTGTAGAGGTTGCTGTGATTGTGTAATAACATGATGCACTGTGGGGTGGGTTTTGCTAAATTATTATACTGAGGACTTACTATATGTCACAATGTCCACCTTACAAGGACAATAGATGTCAATCACCAGAGATGCTGGTATAGACAATCCATAGCCCTACATGTGACATTATAGATTGGTGAACAATATAGGCAACCCTTGTATTACTCAGAGAACACACTCCACCCATGTGTCATGCACAAACACACTTGGCTAGGCCACAACCACTATATTGGTAGTTCCCTGCATATTGTCTCACAGATAATAACCATGATGTGATTGCAGTGGACTACATGCCTGTTGACAACAACAGTGCCACTGACATCAGAAAGTATTGTGATGTGTAACATCTTCTGACTGATTGTGTGTTATCCAGCAAGTAAAAGGACATGGCACCCTGTTCCATCCCTACAGTAGTCAAATGAATGCTTGCAGTGGTCCTTTTGCTATGTTCCCCACTGGACACCTGCAACAACTGTAGAGTCTGCAAATGTAACCCACAAAGGGAATACCATGCCTTATGCACATGCCCTGTATGGGCAGACACCACTAAATTCATTAAATACCTGTATCATGCTCTCGATGTAGGTGCAAGCATGACCTCAGTTCCATAGCCAGGTCTCCCCAAATGAGGTCAAGAATGCTACATCAAAAGATAATCTGTACACACAACATGCTCAAAGATCTCAAGTACACTTCAACATGTCAAAGAACATGTGTGTGGGACATGTGCACAACCCAGACACTGTCCATGTTATGGAATATAGATCACATACATGGGAAGCAATGCACATCACTAGCCACCCACAACAGTAACCCAGATGAGTGGATGGTGAATACAATACCCACCTGTGGGGACCACTCCAGGGACTACACCCCTGAGCTACACTGGAGACCATTTTTATGTGGCCTGATGCCAAGGTATTCCCTTTGCTTAGCCTTGTACAGCCATCAGGCCTATTCACCTATGACACACCTGCAAAGCAATGAAAATATGCATCTCAGTACTTGCAAGTGTGTGTGTGTGTGTGTGTGTGTGTGTGTGTGTGTGTGTGTGTGTGTGTGTGTGTGTGTGTGTGTGTGTGTGTGTGTGTGTGTGTGTGGAGATTAATGATTTTGAAGCCATTCACAATCACACCTCCCATTGGCCTACTTCAGCATGCCTGTTAAAGTCATTCACTTTGACATAACCCTTTGGCCATGTATCAGCAGTATAAGCTCTGTGGTGCTTGTAATAACTGCGTAATACTGCAGTGTAGCAAACTAGTTAGGTACAGGTTCTAATGTTGATCCTGCCAGCTGTGATGATGTGTGTGTTTCCCTGACAGAGTGTGTGTGTGTGTGTGTGTGTGTGTGTGTGTGTGTGTGTGTGTGTGTGTGTGTGTGTGTGTGTGTGTGTGTGTGTGTGTGTGTGTTTGTGTGCGCGTTTCCATTGATACCTGCTTTTGTGGACATTCACATGTACTACACTTCCCTTTTCACTTCTTTACCACTGTTGCTGATGTCACTCACCTTCAAAAATACCTTTGGACAGCTCTTCAACATGTAAGCTCCATGGCACACGCAATAACTGCACAACACTATAATAGCAATACATAGTCAGGCAGGGGTTTGAAACTCAGTACTGGTAAGTGTGTGTTTGTGCGTGTGGCATCAGTATCCTGTGTGGATGTTGGGATGAGTGTGTATTGACAGGATCCATTGCAGTGTGGGTTTTGCTACATCATTATATTGAGGACCTATATGTCCCACTGTCCACATTACAAGGCCAACAGTTTCAAACACTGTAGAGGTTGTAGACAATCCTCAGCCATAAATGTGTACAGCCACGTGCAATTACTATGTGACAGTATGGATTAGTAAACAATATAGGCAACTGTTACAATACCCAGATACCACTCTCCACCCATGGATCATACACAAACAAGCTTGGCTCTTACTCGAATGTGGAAAAGTACAACTGTTTTGCATAGGCAGCAGCTTGAGTTTTGTAAGGAATACTCATGATCGGCTGATGGCGTGTGCATGAATTGCAGTCCCCCACTTGCTAATTGCATGTGGAACAGCTGTGGTATCATTCCTATACCCAGTTGCATAGAAACACACTCCTATAACTAAGCACTTCATGTGGGTGTTGACCCTTTTCCTTCACTGTGAGCAGGACGTCATGTGGGTGTTTGACAAACAGCATCACAGAGGGAAGTTGGAAATACCTCTTACAACATACACTGTGGAGACAGGCCAACAAACAGGAGGCAGATGTTCCAGACATGGGGACAGAATGTAAGTATTGCTGTTCTACATTTGAAGTAATGTTGGTTTAACAGGGTTTGTGTGGATATGGCTGTTCTACATGATTTAAAGTCTGGCATGACAGTGTTATGTGGTTGAGGAAACTCTCACCCATAGGGCTATCTGCAGACTGTCCAGAATTTGGAGTCTTACATGTGTTATGTTACTCACACATTTCCTATCTTTAGATATGCAGTAGCATACTCTGATGACTGCAGTCAGTACATGGTGACATCCATGTGAGTTACTGAATTCATATCCCTCAGAAGAGAATTGTCACAACAACCTCTGTTACACCAGGACATTTCTCAGTTTATCACAGCAATATGTCAATATTGGCACTGTGTTTGTGCCTCTGTCCCCCCAAGTCTGTCACCCTTTGTCCATATATCATGCAGTAAGAGGTGCATATGTACATTACATCATTATTTACTGACATCATACCTGATAAGAAGCCAGTGAGATATCAGACTGCTAGGCATGTTACTCCTTGAAGGCTAAGGCCGAGACGTCAGAGTCAGAGAATTTTTGCAATAAATTGTGTTTTGTGGATCCAGGTGTTGTTCTTCCTTTTACCAGTTTGGTGCTACTGTGGTTCCTGCTAGGCATGTTATGTATAGTAGGCATACCTCTCAACTGTCCCTGATTTTCAGGGACTTCCCTGATTTTGACTCAAATTTTAACTCTGTCCCTCTTAAGTCCTCCTAAAACTAGTGACTTTTGGAGGAAAGGTAGTGAATTACACTTAATGAATAATGACAATAATTAAGAGTTATAAACTTCTTTTACTTCAGAAAATGTGTATTAATTCATATGCTCTGATTCTGTCAATGTTTCAGGTTAATAGCACTAATATTTTAAAAGTGTCCCTGATTGCCCCTGATTTTTTCTTGACTTGTCCCTGATTCTGTTGAAATTTGTCCCCAGTTGGTTGAGAGGTCTGTTAGTAGGCCTTATTTTTGAGTACAAAACCTGGACATTTTGTTGTAGTGTGTACACTAGTGAGGTCTCTGTACATATGGTGATTGTTGACAGAGTGTGTATTGTGATTATGTTACTTGGCCCATGTACAGACTGTGGTAAATGCCATTGTTCTTGATCCTGTTCTATCTGATGTTGCATGCTGCTCCAGTTTATGGCACCCTATCAGCGTACATGTTTGTAGTGCCAGACTAACACATGTCCCATACCACAGTCAGGCATCGGACTACACTGTGTTTTGGCCCAGTATATGTAAGGTTACTGTGTGAGTGGCTCATATGAGGGTGGTGTTGTTCACACAGTACATATACTGTAATATTACTTAGGCTCACCATAATGTGACTGTGTTCAGATTTGTTGTGGGTATGGGCTTTCACACTGGTGTATGATACTCCATGCTGTTACATGCATGTATTGCCTGCTATATTTTCAAGAACATGTGTATTCCCCCATAGGAAACTTGGGTCAGTGTTGTGGCAGTCTGCCTGTAGTTTGCACAGTGCTTTGTGGTATGCCTAGCAGCTCATTGTATTTACCTAGTGTGATATTATGTCCAGATATTTGCCAGATGAACGGCTGCCTGGCCACCATAACTGTTGTGTATGTCTGAAAAAGCAGTGCGATGGTGGAAAGATGTATGCCACTAAGTAGTGTGAAGTATGTGGGTTTGAGACCTCTGCTCCTCTGATTTATATGTGTTAGAACAGACAAGAGTGTGTGAATGCATCAACTGCGTGAGCTTATCTATTCCAGTATTTTTGTGATATCCACACTTACATGGCTGTAAACATCCACTTTGTCAGGCTTGGTCTACACATCTTGCACTAAGGAGTTCTGTGTATACCTCTGCACTGAACAGATTGTGTCAGACTGTCCACGTTTATTAGTCATATCTCTGCTGTATTCCACAGGATCATTACTGTGATTTGTGTGGTATTTCACTATGATGATCTTATGATGTCTGTCAGTAACTGATGGAGTACATGCCAGTACCAGAAGTGACTTCCCACACAACATGTCTGTTAACACAACCCCTGTTACTGTAGCAACATTCCACATTTATACCTGAAATACCTACATGACATCCCCTTGCATTAAGAGGTTGTGACTACTGGTGCTGAGGTGACTCCAGTACATGTCATGGGCATGTTTTTATATATATGTATATATATATCTATATATATATATATATATATATATATATATATATATATATATATATATATATACATGGCTCCACTTGAAAACATCGAAATTCCAAAACATCGAATGTTATATGGTCGAGACCATATCATCGATATTTCGGAACATCGAAGCTTTCAAGTGAAACCAAAAAAAAAAAAAAAACTTTTAAAAGAAGTGTATGCAGGGGGGCAAGCCCCCTTGTTGCACCCCCCCCTCACTTTAATATACCAACTCCGAGATTGCACTACAGTGGGGTAAAGGGAAATCGCCATTTTAGTGCTATATGCAGAAGCACTAAACGGGAGAGTTCCCATACCCTGCCTGCAGTGCCATCACAGAGATGGCACAGACATAGCGTGCAGGGCACCTTGCTGCCCTGCAGGAACACTAGCTTTTTCCCTTTTTTACTTACCTTTTTCTTCCCCTTGACAACATCAGTGTTGTAAACACTCAATGATATGGTCTCGACCATATGAATTTCAATGGTTTAGAATTTCAATGTTTTCAAGTGGAACTATATATATATATATATATATATATATATATATATAGATATATATATATATATATATATATATATATATATATATATATATATATATATATATATATATATATACATATGTGTGCATGTATATATATATATATATATATATATATATATATATATATATATATATATATATATGTATATGTATATAATATATATATATATATATATATATATATTTGAATATATATATAAATCAATATATATATGTATATATATATATATATATATATATATAAATAAATATATATGTGTATGTACATGTATACATATATCTACATATGTATCTATATATCCATATCCTTATGTGTAAACATGACTGTTGTATATACCTTCCCAGATGGATCACACCATATTTATCTATGTGTATATTTAAATATAACAACAGACTTGATTCAACTCTAATATCACTAACAAGTACTACACAATTGTACAAGTCAAAGCAGTTGTTCACTACTATTCAGTATGTGTACTGACAGATGTATTGTTAAAAATAACAGCCTTCTTTATAGCTGTGGTGGCTTAGTGGTTAACTGCTGTGACTGCAGTGTACAGGGTCCTGGGTTCAAGATCTGCAAGGGCTGTTTATTTTATTGCTAAGCAGAACAAGGACTGTTGGGTACAGAGTGGTTAAGGCAGTTTTGAGCAGCTTAGTTGGGTTTGAGTGGGTTTGCGCGACAGTAAGCAGTGCTAAGGTATTGCTAAATGAAAAGCCGCTTACACAATGTAGGCTTCACTTACCAGTGTACAGCTCTGCTTAGCATTTATATTGAAGCAATGCTTATACCTGCTAAGCATGGCTCAGCCCTGCTAACCAGTGATCACATTCCAGTCTGATGAAATAGCACAATAATGACATCTTTAATAAGTGTATTCACTTCCATGTACATAACATGCTTCTATGTGCTGTCATTACAGTAGCAAGGGGGTGTGAGTACACTGTCAGGGACACCTGAGTATATATGACTAGTACAACAATCTTTTCCTTTTGTATGTGTTTCATACATGGGTAGTATCCCAGGTTATATGCAGTCACATTTGCATGTATTGTATCATTACGATACTACTATTAACAGTGCTTTCCCAAGTAAGAGTAGATTGCAGATTGTAGTACTGGAATCATACACCCCTGCATGCAAAGATGGACTCTGAGTACTGACTATTGTGTTCCTGGTGTGTGAGCTGTGTGTTATTAAATACTTGCTAGTGGATATTGATCTGATATGTGGATATTAACTGTAGGCCACTATGTCTATAGGACATGTCAATGAGGGCTGCTGTCATGTAGTAATGGCATACCTATCAGTGTCAGACGTCTATCTGTCAAAACATTAATCCTAATGCATAACCTGTTGGCTAGCTGATTTCTGTATGTCCTCTGTACAGATGTGCAGATGTCAGGTATCCATCTTGGCTGCTCACAGACAATCTATGCTTGACTGCCACTGACATGTCTGCCCATCTGTGTTATGAATGCCAAAGCTAGGAAACCCCACCCTCTATGCACCACATGCCATGGATACCTCAACTAGACTAGCACAGTTAACAGAATATGCTTGGTACAGGTCTCCAACCCAGACACTGGCCATGTTATGCAATATATGTTGCATATTTGTCAATTGGAGCACCTCACCGGCCCTCTACAAGAGACAACCAGATGATTGGATGTTGCATTTAACTGTCACCCTGAGGATCACTCATGTGGCATCAGTTGATAGATGGCCTGCTGACAAATGTCAGGTGGCATGATACCACTGTACCCACATCCCCTACTCTTCTTAACTCTCCATGGACAATATCCTGATACACACCTAGGAACACCTGCACCTATGGACCCCAGTACTGACAAATTTGTCAGTGTGCATTGCTGAGAATAACAGTGTCTGTGTGTTTATAAACCTGCAGTTGATAATACCCTGAGGACCTTTTCACACAGTACACCCCCCATTGCCATAGTTAGAAATGGCTGCTGCTGTAATGGACATTAAATGTACCTTTTTACACTCTTCACCCTATGGGCTACCTGGAGCTTGCAGTACCAGCACAACACTGTTGTACAAATGGTTAGATAGGCATGGGTTACCCTCTGATTCCTGGCAAGTGTGTGTATGTGTGCAAGTGTGTATATTTGTAGGATACAGCATTCTGAGGCCACATTCTCCAAATAGAATACACCTGGCCATACAGTATAAGGCATAGTGATGTTGCTGACATGAGAGCCATGACAAGCCATCACCCTACTATCCCTGTGGCATGTGGAATAAATGCATATCCTGTAGCAGCACTAATGAGATAGACAAGGGGTTGTATTGCAGTCCTGGTCAATGTGTGATTGTGGGTATGTCAGAGTATTATCATGGGTTTCAGTGAGTAAAATATCCAATGTGGGGGTGTGAGTGCTGGATATACTGTCTTTACATCATGGTACCCCCAGTACATGTCCCAAGGTCCACTGTATGAGGACCACTGTCACCATCAACCATACAGGTAATTGAGTACACTATCCAACCCAATGATGCATGTGCTGTGTGCAAGTTATCTGTAACAGAATGGACTCACTGACAAGGTAGTTAGCACTGATAAACCAGGTCTCTCAGATGTGTCTATGACTGTTATGTGTTTGTCAATGTGTATATGACAGTATGACATACTATGTATCGTCCATTAACACCCAGCACATCCCCATTACCATACTGTACAAGGCCTGGCGATGTTCTTCACTTAACAAGAGACTCGGGACACACCTCATCCTAAAAGCTGTGTGTTGTGTGCAATTAAGACCAAACACATTAGTAGCAATAAGTACCTAGGTAGGGATTCTACTCTCAGTGTTGCCAAGTAAGTATGTATTTGAAGGGATCTACTTCACTTTGCAGAAAATACATGTCCCAGGAGGTCATCTGTCTGAGAATAGACTGGCAAATGCTAACATTTCAAAGGAATCATGTCAAGGAAATCCATTCCATCAAAACTAGTAGTAGATGTGTAAATGCCCTCCTCTCCACTGTATAGTTATACAGCGATAATGGAGTTGGTATATATAGCTGGCTGTCAATGTTGTGGACACAACCACCTTCATTGGGGTTATTGTTGTATGTATCCCCATGCTTAGTCTGCTGTTATACTGTACAGTTTATATTAACAGGGTAAGTAGTCATCACTCACACTATGTGCAGCTCTACACCACCCCACACCCTCCAAAATGTAAGGATGTGCCACCCACACCAGCATACCTATGTTTACCAATGCCGGGATTGCACTACATTAGGGAAGGTGACATATACCCTGCCAGTACCATCGTCAGTGACATTAAAGTAGCAGACTGATTATTTACTGATGTGATGTTTTGCCTATTATGTCTTGGTGGAATTACATAGGCTAAAATGGGTTCACTGCAAAATTAAGTACATCCATGTGTACAGTATTCTCTGTGTATTGCACCAACACCAAAGCCTCTGTGTGTGTTATACACAAACATGTGATGTGTGCCACCCAGTACACTTACCATTGTCCACTGTAGAAGGGCTGCTGACATCAGCCACCATGCACTCACTTGTATACACCCCTCAGATCTATCAGCCATGTGGCACATGCAGTAACTCTTATACAGACCTGTTACTTGTGTTCAACTGTACCCAGGATATGACACAGTTAATGTGTCACCACAGTGCCATACCCCCTGTAGGAAACAACAACAGACTAACATCCTGCTGACACATAGACACCTACAACACAAACTGAATACATTATGGAGACCACTATCAGTCACTGTTAATAATAGCTATAATGCATCATGGCTGGACAGCTACACACCCTGACATGTAAGCATTAAACCTTCCTGCTGAAAACATGTTACACAGCATTACATTGCTGCACCTTAGTACATTCACCCTGTGCACCAGAACCATATTAGCCTGTCCCTGCATCTATGGTATGGATGACAGGGATGTGCCACAGGTAACTTCATATGCACAGGGTGTGTTGTGGGTTTGACAGAGACCTAGGCTGAGCCATTTGGTTGACATCATGTGTGTGTGTGTTAGGGGGTTTTGTTATTAATTGGGTTGTGCAGATGTGGTGTGTGTAGGTATGGAGGTGCCCTAGGTGTGTGTGTGTGTGTGTGTGTGTGTGTGTGTGTGTGTGTGTGTGTGTGTGTGTGTGTGTGTGTGTGTGTGTGTGTGTGTGTGTATGCACACAGTTCGGCCATGTGGCTGCCCTATACCAGGGTTTGTTGAACAGCTGCAGACTGTACATGGCAGGGTGTGCAGTTCACCATCGCTGGCCATGGACATGAGAACTGTGCCTGCCAGTGGTTCCAGAGTCACTACCGGGTACAAGGCCAGATATGGTACTCTCCCCTGATGATGACAAATCTCTGCTGGATCTGTGTCCCTGTTGAGACCGGCCAGAGCCACATGCACATGGCCTGTTGTGCTGTGGTGTGGACAGCACCCCACCTGCAGTGCTGGTGCTGGTACTGCCACTACGGGAGTGGCTCTGACTTGTTGCACATCCATGTAGACCTCCACCTGTTGGTGTAGCTGACCTATGTCTATGTGGCTGATGCCCTACTCCCATCATATGCTCTAACACAGACATTGCACGGTCAAGGATTCCCACCATCTCACCCAACCGTCTATCCAGGACCTCTGCAAGGTGGGCACCTGCAAGATCACAGATGTCAATAACAGCAGAATGAGTAGCCCTCTGGAGCCTCAGACTCTGCCTGGTATAACATTCCATACATGCCTGTGCCTCCATGATGGCCCAAAACATGCATCTGTTGACTTCTGCTGTGGCACTTCTGCCAGGGCCATGATGTCCAGCAGCCCTCCTATGACCACCCCTGTACATCTGCCTGTATGGTACCTTGCCGGTCATCCAACTAGGGCTGCTGTGTACAGACACACTTGCCATAATCACCACACTGTCCTGTCCCATGCCACTACCTGTCAACTGCCCATCATCTATAGCCACTGGTGATGGGGTAGTATAGGCAATGTGACTGTGTGCGGGGATGGGGTGGATAACAGTGGGATGTTAACTGATAGCACAGCTTCAGCCCCTGACAACCCCACCTGTGCCTCACCTTACCTATCATCATTGCCAGAATCTATATGGACATTAACATCAGTTCACCTGCAGGAAAGACCCTGACCCACCTCGTCACCTGTGAGGGGAAAACAGAAAACCTACTTTAAGACCTGTACATCATTGCTCACCTCTACACACACACACACACACACACACACACACACACACACACACACACACACACACACACACACACACACACACACACACACACACACGCACACACACACACACACACACACACACACACACGCACACACACACACACACACACACACACACACACACACACACACACACACACACACACACACACACTTACAGGTGAGGTGGCACAAAGATATTACACAGACCTCATTACCCAACTGTCAACATACATGACATATAGCACTCAACAGCATGCACTGCAGCTATACTCAGTCCCTGTTACCAGCATTATACATCTCTGTGATGCATATTGCTCAGACACAGCTCCACGTGGTCCTGTTGAGTCTTCCTGGCTACAGAGAACTGAAAAAAATCGACTGCTTTCCTGATTAAGTATCCTGCTGTTTTTTATATTTGTTTTACCTTCTGCTGCTTACCTAGAGCAAGCTTTAACTGTTTTCATAGTTATTTACTGCATTTTTTATTATCTGCACTTAAAAGTACATTTTAGTCGAAATTAGTCTAATTCAAGTCAAAAAGTGTTTGTTTGCTGTTTAATTGTTTGGCTGCCCACTAAAGTGTGCTAGCCTGTACTACTGACTTATTGCCTTTTCTGCATTTCTGTGTGTTTCTATGTAAAAACAAAAACAAAAATATTCCTTGTTTTCCTGCCTCCTAAACTAGTTAGACCAGTTTACAGGCCTTGCTGTATCCTGGGCTGTGTTGTAGTTCCTGTGTTGTCCATCGCCTTACTTGGATAGAAGGAAGTTTCTTAGCTCACCAGTGGGAGTGGGGAGCCTTGAATAGCCTACCTGTCATTGAGGGAAGTGACCTCAGCACAAGAAGCTGTAGTAATTGGTCATTTTGGACCATTTCTAGCTCTTTTGAAGTTCCCTGGTTAAAATCTGCCTCTGGCATTTATGAAGCCATATTGCTCAGACACAGCTCCACATGGTCCTGTTGAGTCTTCCTGGCTACAGAGAACTGAAAAAAAGCGACTGCTTTCCTGATTAAGTATCCTGCTGCTTTTTTATATTTGTTTTACCTTCTACTGCTTACCTAGAGCAAGCTTTAACTGTTTTCATAGTTATTTACTGCATTTTTATTATCTGCACTTAAAAGTACATTTTAGTCGAAATTAGTCTAATTCAAGTCGAAAAGTGTTTGTTTGCTGTTTAATTTAATTGTTTGGCTGCCCACTAAAGTGTGCTAGCCTGTACTACTGACTTATTGCCTTTTCTGAATTTAGCGGAGTTGCCACTAGAGCACCATCGGGCAGCGCAGGTTAAACAAGGTTAAACTATTTCTGGCTCCGTAAAGTCTGCTCTTCATTTTTCCCTTAGAACTGCTCTAATTGTAATCTAAACAGTCTATTCTCTATCTGTAAAGCTCAGCACTTGTTCCTAAAGCATTTTTAGTCAGGTAAAGCACTTCTACATTATACAAAGTACTTCACTAGCTTAAACACCCTTGGGTACCCACTTCCCTATAGGTCCTTTCTGACTCAGTTACACAGCAAACTTTTTTCATTTCTTCTAGCATGTCAAAGGGTCAGTTGCTAGTGTCCTCTCCTGCTCAGCTGGTGAATCTGGGAATATTGAGGCAATGTTACAATTGCCTCATGTACACAGACAACCCTCTCCTCCTCCCACAAAACACAAATACATGCGAGAGATGCAACTATATAGCCAAACTGGAGGCTGAGCTCTCTCAACTCAGGACTGGCAAAACCAGACAGGAGGAGAAAGTAACCACACACACCATAAACCCAGTCTCACATAGAACTATCACAACTACAAATCAAACACATAAACACACAAAGACATACTGAGGCACTGATCAAAAATCTACCAAAACAGCAGAGGCCTCCAAAGCAGACACCCAAACAACTGCCACCTCATGACATAACACAAGCAACACATAGATCACAAAGTCAGTGTGCAAATCAGTTACAGCCCTTAAGGCCAAACACAATGCCAGACACACTTGTCATAGGTGACTCCATAGTCAGACACACTGACGTCCCACTCACCAGACTGAACAAGGAGAGGGTCACAGTAAGCTGCCTGTCGGGCGCTAGAATCCGCCACATAACACAAGCACTCAGGTCACTCCACAGCAAGTACAAGTATGACTCAGTCATTGTCCATGCCGGTGTGAATGACCTGAGACGTACCTCCTTGGACTACATGAAAAGAGACATAGAGGAGCTCTCAGATTATGTAGCCCAGGCTGGTATGACCCTGACCCTGAGCAGTATCCTACCTTCACCAAGAATGATGCCAGAATACAGAGACAAAATGATCAGTTTTAATAATTGGCTTAATTTCTGGTGTCATTCTAAGGGGATCCAATGTCTGTCTGCCTGGAATGACATGCTTAACAAGCCACGCTGCTTCACAAGGGACGGCTTGCACCTGTCACCCCTGGGTTTCCGGATATTGGCAAAGGCTCTTGCCACCCCATAGTGCCTTTTTAGACAAGGCTCAAATTCTAATCCCACCGCCCTAGAAAACAATAATGGAAAAAAACTAAGGGTAATGCTGCTCAATGCCAGAAGTCTAAATCTCAAGATGCATGCCCTCGAAGCCCTCCTCAGTATGGAGAACATCGATGTCTGTGCTGTGACTGAAACCTGGTTCAAGGCTCCTGAGAACACCCCGGCACTATCAGGTTTTACCTCATATCATGCGTTCCGGCCCCAAAACCCGGACCGTACCACAAAAGGAGGGGGTGTATTCATATTCATCAAGGATACCCACACCTCCAGGCTGATGGCAACTCACGAAGCATCAGAGACCATTCAGGTGCAATTAACCATAGGCAAAACTGCTCTACAGTTTGTAGCATGTTACAGGCCACCCTCTCAAACTCAGGAACCCCACACAGCCTTCCTGAAGACACTGGAGAGTATAAATGTCTCTCCAAACACCATCATATTGTGTGACTTCAACTACCCAAACATAGACTGGGAACATTACTCAAGCCCCAATACCCTAGCCCAAAGGTTCCTGGAGTTCATAAACTCAAATGCTATGGAACAACTTGTCACCATTCCCACAAGAGATGAAAATATACTAGACCTGATCATCACAAACATGGGGACAAAATGCTCCACACCGGAAGTATATCCCTCATTGGTGAGATCAGACCATAAACTAATCTCACTGGAGATCCACATCCCGCCCCCACCCCCAACAAAAAAGACCACAGTGAAGAACTTCTCAACTTAAGACTGGTGTGGTATCCTTCAAGGCCCCTGAGCCATTGGAAACCACAACCCACGCTGCTGAATCCCTTACAAATGCTTTCTACAAGCACCTCCAGGATTGCATGGATCAAGCAATCCCAAATAAAATCAAGACCCTTTCCACCAAAGGCAAGCGCCCGATCTGGTGGACCCCAGCCATAAACAAACTTTACAACAAGAGGAGAAAGCTACTACAAGATAGAGCAAAATCCCTAAAAGGGAAGACATCTCTGATCAATGCTAGTAAAAAACTACGATCACTCATAAAATCATCCAAGGCCAACTTTGAGAGAAAAATCACCAATGACTCAAAAGACAATCATAAGGCCTTCTTTAGCTATGTTAGAAACCTGGGTGGAAACTCCCAGATATGCTCAGAATTAGTCCAAAATGATACAAAAATCACTGAACCCACAGACATTGCAAACATACTGGCAGACAGGTTCAGTGCAAATTTCTCCCCTCCCTCCCCCCCAAAAGGAGAAATATCTATCCCAGCAGAATGTAGCCTCCCAATCATCGCAAATGCGCAGGTGAGAGCTGCTCTCTAAAGCAAGAAACACAGCATCAATGGGACCGGATGGTGTCCCCGGCTGTGTGTTACATGAACTCAATGAGGAACTAAACCCACACATAAGGCTGCTGTTTAATCTTAGCCTTACCACAGGATACGTACCCAAAGAGTGGCGTACGGCAACTGTGGTCCCACTCCACAAAGGCGGTGCTTCTATGGACCCTGGTAATTACCCCATAAGCTTAACAAGCCTGGTCTGCAAAGCTATGGAGAGGATCATAATGGAACTCATAAATAAAGACATAGGGGACCTACAGACATTGGATCCTACCCAATTTGGCTTTGTCAGGGGCAGATCATGCCTCTTGAACTTGGTCGACTTTTTTGAAACAGTCACCAAGGCCATTGATGAGGGTAAGGCAGTTCACACAGCCTACCTTGACCTTGCAAAAGCTTTCAACACAATACCCCACTCGGGTATCATAGAAATGCTCACCAGCTTAAATGTAAACCCATATGTCACAAGATGGGTTGCAAACTGGCTCAAGGACAGAATCCACAGGGTTAGAGTTGCTGGTGCCATGTCAGACTCCAAGCCGGTCACAAGCGGTGTCCCACAGGGCTCAGTCCTGGGCCCCCTCTTGTTCGGCATCTACTTTTCAGAAGTGCAGGCAAACATAGGAAGATTGTGGCTGACAAAGTTTGCAGATGACTGCAAACTGGGCGCCATAGTTGAAAATCCATCAGACACAGATATCCTTCAGAGAGGTCTCATAGAAATGGATAACTGGTGCCAGAGCCATGGCCTTAAGCTAAACGCCAAAAAATGTATAGTCATACCCTTTGATAAAAACAAGGTAACCCCAAGTTACCACATAGGTGGCAATCCATTAAGCACAGAAGAGGTTATCAGGGACCTGGGGACCCAAGTTGACAGTAACCTTTCTTTTGACACTCACGTTGCCAAAGTGGTTAGGAGGACCTCCTACATTGCCCACCTGATTATTAAGGGATTCACATCCAGATCAAGGGAGGTCATTGTTCCCCTGTACTCTTCACTTATCAGACCAATGATTGAGTACAATGCCCCATTCGGAATGTATCTTACCCGACACCTGCAGCAATTGGAAAGACCCCAAAAGTTCCTCACCAAAAGGATAAAGGGGCTCAAAAATATGCCATATGCTGCCAGACTGAAGAAACTCCAGCTCTATTCAGTCGCATACCGTCTGCTCAGAGGTGACCTGTGCCTGACATACAAGGCCATGTCCAACCCGGAATTAATGGACATGCTCCACCTCAAAAAATCCAAATCCAACAGAGCCACAAGAGCAAGAGACTTAAACCTCAACACGGATATAAATAGGACATGCTGGAGGGACAGATTCATTCATCACCCAGAGACTCCCTATGCTGTGGAACAGAATCCAGGTCCATGTGAGACAGAGCACCTCGCTGGCTCTGTTCAAGAGGAATCTTGACCAGTGGATGGGAGATCGAGTTTACCCGGGATCATCTCTGTATCACTGCTGGACAGAGGCACGGCAAACTAATGGGTATAGTATTCTTCAACCTAAGGGGTGGTGAAAGCCACACAACTCTGGCTAGGCTTATAAATGCCCTAGGGCAGATAGCCTAGTATGAACCTATGAACCTATGAACCTATGAGTTGTGTTAGTAGGTGATGCCCCTTATCCTGGAACACACTGCACCCATGTACACAGTATTGCTGTCCACCTGTTCAGCACCCTGCCATGTAGTATGCACCATAGCTCACAAGTGTACATTCCATTGCTGAATGTGTATATGTGTGGCAGCTATGTTTGCTCTATTGCTCACAGCCCCTATGTGTTTGTCTGACACATACCTGGGTTAATATGAGGACAGATGTCAATAGTGAATGCTTGACGTCCGATTTGCAGATCTTATCATCAGCAGTGCATGTATGCGCAATAAAATCCAATTATACTGAAAACATTCAAAGCTTACTGTGTCTATGAGGAGTGTACACACCCTTATTGACATTCCACCCTCTTCCTTGATATGCCATGGGGCCACAATACTGCATATGTTAACATTGCACACACCTGATATGTGACATATGACCTGTGCAATCAAATGCAGTATCAAACAAATGTGTTAGTTGTGCAGATGTTTATTGGGATGCATACAATATGTGGGTTACATAAGTGTGCACACCCTTAACATGATGGTTTGTTGCAGCACCTTTTAAGTGAACTACAGCAGTCACTATTCCTGGAAGGTGTATATTAGCATGGCTAATCTTCACTTGCCATTATTTGTTCACTCTGCCATACAAATGTCCCCCAACTCTGCCAGATTGCAAGGTCAGCTCATGTGCACAGCCCTTGGAGGTCACACAGTGCCTTTGCTGTTGCTGTGAAGTCAGAGTTATGTCTGGCACAATGCATGACATTGACTGTGTTCAGATACAGCCATTCTTAGCGAGCTTTGGATATATGCTTCAGTTCACGGTTGTGTTTCAGGAAGACACACCTCCCCATACTCAGCCTTTTTGCAGATGTTTGACAACTATGGGCCACAGATGAGTGTCATTTTGCAGTGTCACAAATTCAGAACACTGTGTCTACTGGCCTAGTTCCTGCTAGTGAACAGCAAATCTAAAGGTGTACACTGGCACCAGCAAGGTACAGATGGAGATGGTGGGCATGAGGTAGAGTGAGACGTTGCTTGTGTAGCACATGTATCTTTATTAATGCTGTCTGTAGGTTTCAGCCTTGGTACACCATTACACATTGCAACACATACCTCTGGGAGACTTGATGTTATGCATATGCTACCTGTAGAGAGCCCTGGATGATGTCTCCTGTGGAACAACTCTTCCATCTGATTACCCTAACCCATAGGCCACACGTATGCAGAGTCCAAGTAATTTTTGACACAGGTACTGCACAGGCAGTACTTGCTAGACATTCCTGCAACTCCCTCAGTGTTGCTGAATGTGTCTGGGCAGCCTCCATGACCAGTTTGCAACATGTGTTGTCATCTGTCTTTGATGGACATCTGTTTATTTTCTACATTAATGGTGTCCCATACTTCATCGTCACATACATGCTTGTCTGCACTGTTTGCCATGGTATATGCAATGGCAAGGTAAGGCTACGTCTCCCACTCCTGAGTGCTACCTTTTGGGTGTGGGATCCTTTCCATGGTTTGTAAGATGTGTGCAAGCCACAGCTGCCTCTATTGCAGGTGAGTGGGCAAATGTCATGGACATATTTCTTGGACAGCAGACCATTACTTGGTGTGACATTGAGGACCCGTACTTGATGGAAGATGCATACTCAAGACAAGTGAATGCTGCAGTACCTCAAAAGCTGCTTCCACAATATGTTATTTGGAGTGTGTGCACACATACGCTTCCATTGTTTGTTAAGGTATGTATTCCTTATATTTGTGGTCCTAACATAGGATTCCATATTACACATTCATTGCTCATGTTAGGATCACATTACAGGTTGTAAAAGTTGTGGAATGTGGTATTGTGATATGCCATTGTGTAGATCTGTAACAGTTGCCATTGTAATACTGGTATATACACTGTTGTAGCCACTGTATAAGGGTAATGTTTCAGACTTGTCCCTACTGTAGGCCATTTTTCCCACCATTATGTTTATCTCTGTCCACACATCTTGCACTGACAGGTTGTTAGTTATACTGCAGGACTCTTACATACCCTTCAGATTTGTCACCATGGTGACCACTGTGATGCAACGCAGTTGACAGCAGCAATAAGTGAACATCTACAGCATGCATTATGGGTAGGTGTGTTAAATGTGTGCATGACAAATACCATGGCTATAACATTGCTGGTGTATTGGCAAACCTGAACAAAAGACATCCATACTCACCAGCTACAGGCTGCTGCCCCAGATGTATATCAGAGGGACCTACATAGTTGTGTGAGAGATGTGATGTCAGTAG